>NC_136511.1:47416322-47526322 GCF_053919585.1 Euprymna scolopes | reverse complement strand
TTTATATCAGCCATAAATGTCTGCCTTAAAGAACGACATGGGCCTGAAGACGAAGATGATTCCAGCCAGAATGCCATCAGAGGTCAAGACGTTTTCCTGGGAGAATGAAGGGGCCACACACTTACATCCAACATCTCAGATATGTTTTCCTCTTGATACTCAGACACTGTTGACTGGCCCATCGTCACATCATCATGCCACTGTTTCTAAGACATTTAGTATAACACGTAGGTCGCTAGCACGCCAGTGACCGGCTGATAGTGTCACACTACCAGAGTGTCATTTTTGGGTAACACTGAACTTAGACACAATACCAGTAGGGGAAAATGGCGGTCAAGGGTTATCTAACAACTTTGCTAAAACTTTAATAAAATTGTATTAGCCCTTAACTAGTCTCTATCACCATAATATCTCATTCTCATCCATGGTGTTCCCCTACTTTTTAAATATCCCCAGATGCAGGTGATTTCTTATTTACAAATCTGTGAAAAGAAGAAAAAACATGTATTTACAACAACAACGCAAAATAATATATATATATATATATAAACATATATAAACGTATTTATATATACACATATATATAAACATATATAAACGTATTTATATATATAAACATATATAATATAAACATGTTATATAGTTATATATTTATTATATACACGTTATATAAACATATATATATATATATATTTACAACAACAGCGCAAAATAAGTATATATGTATATATATATAAACATATATAAACATATTTATATATACATATATATATATATAAACATATATAAACGTATTTATATATATATATAAACATATATTATATAAACATGTTATATAGTTATATATTTATTATATACACGTTATATAAACATATATATATATATAATATAAAATAAAAGTTACAATAAGTTTACTAAGGTAATCAAAATGGTAAACTTAAAATATATTATAAATATTAAAGAGTTAATATTTACAAGTAAAATAAACTCAGCCAGATGTAAAAAGCTCAATAAAACCGAAAAGGAAATAGAGCTTATAATATGAACAAATGATTATTAAAATATGCTAAAAGACATCTTGAAAAAGAGTTAAAAACATATTTAATTTTAAAAAAGGAAGCACAAGATAAGTGGATAGTCCTTAATCCGCGGAGTTTCGAAGAAATACTCTCCTTCTCATCAGAGGGCAGGAATTAGCAAAATGCAGGATCGGATTTTGCATATAAAAATATTTAATGAAACTACAAGTAAGTCAAAGATCTAACTTGGTTAAAAAAAAGGGTGAGGTAAGGGGAACAGGAGGCAAAAGAAAAATAATAAAAAGATTTCACATGAATGGATAGTCCGGTGAAGGGTAAAAATCCAAAAATGGTAAAATCCAAAACGGTCGAATTTAAAATTTCAATCCAATCGGTAAATTCCAAATGGTCCAAAATCATCCAAAAGGCAGAGTTCCTTGGAAAAAAGCGCAAATGGAATGAATTCCAAATCATTAAAAGGAAAGCACTAGAGATAATATTTAAAACATGTCTATCAAGGCTGGATGAATCAAAAAACCAGAAAAAGGACTATCCACTTATCTTGTGCTTCCTTTTTTAAAATTAAATATGTTTTTAACTCTTTTTCAAGATGTCTTTTAACATATTTTATTAATCATTTGTTCATATATATATATATATATATATATATATATATATATATATATATATATATTTACAACAACAGCACATAAAGTTGTATGCAAACCTAAAGGGTTTTTTTTAACATGAGATGATGAGGCGTGGAGCAAGCTAAAAAAACTCAAAAAGAAAGAAAAATAAAACAACTAAATCAAATGCTTATAATGGTGGGTAAGCAAACTCCACCTTATACCTATTTCTAAATGTGGAACGCCAACTGTTTTCCGACAAAAGTCGAAAACATACAGGCCGTTCCCTAATTGGGAGTGTGGGACAAAAGTGTAATCTCTTAAAAAGAAATTAAATCGGGATGGGAACTTAGGGAATAGACGGTGTCTTCCAAGGTAAATGTGCGTATAGTCAAACAGACTTGGGACAAAACAAAGGGTGAAGTGAGCATCTACAGATGAAAAAATAAAACAGCTCTCATACTTACCATGTCGAGAGCCTATAAAATTTCACTCTTAGTGGTTAACCAACCTACTCTATCCTATCCTATTCTAAAATTAGTCAGAGTTGGGCTCCGTAGAACCTAGCATCGTATGTGGCATAGCTAGGGCGGGAACGCGTACTCGAACCTAGCATTTCATCGGATATATAAGCTGGTAGTGTGCACTCACCTCCTGTCAAAATCCATGCGATGTAATCTTTTCCAATTGCATCTGATTTTTACTTTAAGTTGGTGCTTAAATGAACAACCAGATCCCGATCGGAAACAGATCCAACCGCAGGAACCACGGTAAGACGTGTTGTCCAGGTCACTAATGTAGCTACTGCTAGGATCGCGAAACGAAACATTTGTTCTCTAGTATACAGCAGGTCTACGTTGTCGACAACGTACGCCAAATCAAGGGGAACCGACCGCTCAGGGTCGATGCAAGCCGTTACCTCTCTGATATGCTCCCAGAAACTACGAGGTCTGCTGCAAATAAGATATGCGTAATCCGTGGTCTTGTCTTTATTTTCGTTGCTGTGCGGACAGAAAGGCAGCTCGTCATCTCTTTCTTCATTTTTAGTGAGTCTGTCATCTGGACAAGTCGCCAGGTCAAAGAAAATTCTGAGTTGTTTAAGTTGCTCCGACTCGGCGTCCAATTCCACTGCGAGCGAATCTCCTTCTCTGACATATGTAACCGCTCAACCAGCTGATCCATTACGGTACCCTTTACTGTCCCTATACCGTCTCTTTCTAGATCGAGCAAGGTAACTGGACCCCGGCAATTCCCTAAGAGCAGCCCGGCATTAGGTGAAGAACAGCGTCTCCCACCCGGTCTCTGACTACCTGCC
Organism: Euprymna scolopes; assembly: GCF_053919585.1. Taxonomy (NCBI): domain Eukaryota; kingdom Metazoa; phylum Mollusca; class Cephalopoda; order Sepiida; family Sepiolidae; genus Euprymna; species Euprymna scolopes. Next base: position 47,523,359 of record NC_136511.1, on the reverse strand, counting down.
GTGGAGTGGTTGTATGAGGTGAAAAAGAGCGCTCAACCGCAGGGACCCATGGAGAATCTTCGAGTAACGTACGACGCAGGAAAGTCAACCTTCCAGCGCGTCGATGTCAATCCAGATTGGGTATCCCTAGACCTCCCACCCTTAGACTTTGCGTACAGACCTATTTACAAACATACAACTTTCCCCTCTTTTAAAGAAGTGAAAGGAGGAGCTGCTCAAAATCCTTGAGACAGTTCGGGGTTAGGGGAAAATACAGACATGCGGTAAAAGATCAGCGGAAAGACCTAAGTTGCGCACGCCTCCGTACGACCATTATAGGATAATTTCCTTCGAATCTAAGTAACCACAGACGATTTGACCTTGGCCTGTACCTTCTACTTATTCTTTTCCAGCTAAAGACCCGATCTGAACCAAAATCTGAGAATACAAACCGGGCCATTTGACCAGCCGTAATCTCCCGTAAGTGTGAGAACCCCCAGTGTAAACGTAGCCTTGTTCACTGCTTTTATAGAGTTTATTTCCCAGAAAGTGAACAATTTTAATACTTTTTAAAGGGGGTTCAATAGTTAAAAGTATTATTTTTATTCCTACTGACACTAGTGTTTCATGCTTTCGAAACTATCATTTATAATATAAAGCTCATCTGTCTATTTAAATGTATGTATGTATGTTTTTATGTCTTTAGACAGAGGCAACGGATTTTCATGAGATCGGTATCGTTTTGAAACTCGACCCTTCGGGCGACAAATATCGAAAAAATTGGCTAAAATCATTAATTCCTTCACCCTCAACTGGGCACTTCTCTACAAGAAGGGGTCGCTTTATATATATTATATATATATATATATATGCATATATATATATGCATATATATATATGCATATATATATATATATATATATATATATATGCATATATATATATATATATATATATATATATATATATATATATATATATATATATATATTAAAAAGAGAGATGGATGCTCATTTTTAATTGAACATATTGCCGGTTTGTCGACGGATTTTCACGAGATCGGGATCGTTTTGAATTTCGACGAGAAATATCGAAAAATTGGCCAAAAACATTAATTCCTTCACCCTAAACTCGGCCGTTTTGTACAAGGTAGTGTCGTTTTTTTCGCCAACATTTTAGCAAGTCATCGTCACCGTAGGACTGACTTCGGTTAATTTCAACGCTTTCGAATACCGTGTGAGTAATAGAGGCATCGGCTAAGACTTTTGATTTTCTTTCACGTTTACCCGGCATAGGTTCAAGCCTGCCTGACTACTTCTTTTTTTTTTTTTTTTTTTTTTGCTCAACACACACCATCAAACACCGGAGTAACGCCGGAACCCAGGCTAGTCTATAAGTCTATAATATAATTCTCACCTGTCTGTTTAAATGTATGTATGCCTAAAACTTTCGGCAAAGGCAACAGATTTTCACGAGAGTGGTATCGTTTTGAAGATCGATCTTTCGGACGACAAATATCGAAAAATTGGCTAAAAGCATTAATTCCTTCACTGGTCACTTTTCTACAAGATGGGATGGCTTTTTTCACCAATAATTTCGAAAGTAATCCTCTCTTTTCGATTGATTAGCCTTAATTTATAAATTCGCCACTTCCGGTTTGGTGAGGGGCGCAACGACAAAGATGTCGCGATTTTTTTTTGGGGGGGGGGGTCTCGTTCTTTTCCTCCTTCATGGTACGGGTTCGAACCTGCCTACTACCACTATTTTTCCTTTCAACACAGACCTCCAAAAATCCTAGCAACACCGGGCACCCAGGCTAATATTTTATAAGGCACTCTCTAACATAATAGAAACCCTCATTAATAATAACTTCCTTAATTATATTGTCGATCAAAAAATTAAACACACTCTAGCCACCATTACAAAAAACACTAATAATAATAATAATAATAATAATAATAATAATAATAATAATAATATAGATATTTTAGTGGAATGTGCTCTGATGAACTCGTTGCACTTGTGCCCCCTCGACATACATATTACCGACAAACCCGCTTAGCAACAAAATCACACCCCTTCACTGTTGAGATCCCTAAATGCCAGAAAGCTTTCTACTCTATTAGTTTTTTTTCTTTTGAAATTCCTTTCCTGCTACCTGTTTCCCTGACTCTACTGATATGCAAAAGCTTAAATGTAATGTAAACCAACATCTTGTTAATCTTTCCTAGGCATGGTCCAAAATAGCAGCCTCTTAAGTCCAATATGTCTTGTTAGTTTTAGAGGCGCACGTGAGTAAAAAAAAAAAAAAGGTTATTTTGACACGTGATCCTAATAAAATAAGAACTTTTAGACAAACTCCGATTGATTTATCAATATGGTATCATTCTAGGATGATATAATGAATCAAACGCGTCGCTAATAAGCAAATTCACTTTTTCTGTAGAACGAGTTGTGTAGGCTTCGAAATAATCCCCTGTTCCCGATATCAATTCCTATGTAGTACCCGACTTTCTTCAGGTGCATCTCGATGAACTCTAAAATCTTAACGTCAAACTCGGTGAATCTGTAAGGTACCCCTTTTGTATTTGCTTATCTACAAGAGCAAAATGTGACACAAGGTCGTTTTTAATGTGGGAGAAAATCAGCTCCCCCCAAAAGTAGGCAAACATAAAAGTTGCCTTAGTATAGAAGGGGTTTCCCTACATTAACTGAGAACAAATTAACTCAAGTGTAGCTTCAAAACAGATACTACATTCTGAAAAATTTATTTATTTATTTATGAAAAATACTAAAATAAATTAGGCACTAGGCCATTTTAAAGTGTTGAGGAGGGAGAGTCTATGGTCACCTTCGTCACTGTAACTTATACATGTCTTTCATTTTCCTAGTAAGAACCTTCAATCACCATAATACCACATTCACTCGAAGGGGGTCTTTCTACTTAAGATTTCCAAATCGATATATTTTTTATTAAATAAATATGAACATAAATAAATACACTCTGATCTTAGTCCGGAGGCCAAAATTTCGAACTGAGGGTAGACTGATCTTCCATGGTCGGGCCGTGTAGAAAGTTTTGATTTTAAATTATATTCTTAGTGTCGTCTGTTCCAGTGAATGCAACTTTAAGCCCCTAGAAGCTTCTCACTTAAAACTAATATTTAAATAACACTTTAAAAACGACGTGGATATATCAGTGTACAGAATCACGTGTTCAAAATAGACGCACTGGCTAAAACGTTGTGAAAATACCGTTCAAGATGAGAACATTAGTCCAAATAACCCTAACAATTTATATATTAATATGATAGCGTGTGTGTTATTTTCTGTGTCACGCTTAAATCCAAGTTGTTTAATTGTTATGTATTTCCATTTCTTGTCATAAATAATTTTACCAAGAATTCTTCGTAAGTTTTGGTTTCGGTTTCGATTATAGCTGATGGCAATCCAGTAATCTATTTTTTTATATAAATAATTTTATCAAGAATTCTTCATAAGTTTTGGTTTCAGTTTCGATTAAGGCTGAAGGAACTCAAGTTTATTTCTATACATATATTTTTTTCATAAGTGTTTATTTCGGTTTCGATTCAAGCTGATGAACCCAAGGCATATGGATATATATATATATATATATATATATATATATTTTTTTTTTTTTTTTTTGAAATCGCAACTTTATCATATATAAAAATCGATAGAACATTAACCCTATAATAGTATATATGAAATCTGCAAGAATTAAAATATTATATTTAAGCGTACTTAACGATCGGGATTTGCCGGGCGTTCCTGCTAGCTTAGATAAATACTTTTGCAGTTTTAACAAAAGAACTACGATAATAGCAGAGCATCTCCATTTACGCTGAACATCTACAGAATGCCAACATCAATATATTACATATGAATGGGTTCCCTGTGGAATTTCCACAGATCCCACTAGTACAAATTATTAGTCCTCATCTAAAAAAATCAAAAAAAAAAAAAAGTCAGGAACTGCCCCGTATTTATGATAGTTTAAAATGGCCAAATAGAAATATATAATTCAACTTGGATAATTCTTACAAATATTAGTTTCCTAAGCAGTTTATTCTCCCAGACATTACGTTCCCTATTCAGATGAGGTTAGTACGTTACGCTTGAGGTGAAGCATTCAGAGGTAGTGTCGACGGGATGACACGCTTAAACAAAAAATAAATTAAAGAAATAATGTGTCCTTCTCCCCACAGCGAAGCAAGGCAATAGATACGCTGATAATTAAATAATGAGGTGTGCACTTATCGTTTTTGCCACCAAAAGCAAAGTTATATATATATTCGGGTTTTAATTGTGGGAGAGGATCCCGCTCTTTATAAAAGGAGCTCACTGAATTACACGTGGGCGAGTATATTTTTGTAAAATCCCTACACATTTCCCTACATAAGGGAGCAAAGTAAAACACTGTTATTTATTTTTTTCTTATTTTGTTTTATAAATGAGATCCAGACTCCAGCTCCCCATAAATAGGGCCACACGAAATAGTGGACAGAAATACACGGTAGGATCCTTCTACCGCTCCAGAAGATATCTCACTGCTGATGCAATTCTCTATCTATATAAAAAGCCAAGTACGTCTAAGGATGGAGCACTGCTGCCACATCTGGACAGGAGCTACTAAAAACAGCTTATCCTGCCTTGGCAGAGTACAAAATAGACTTCGTGGCTTAGTGGGGGATGCCCTTTTCTCTTCCCTGCAACCTCTCTCCCACAGAAGAGACGTTGCGAGCCTGTCTTTGTTTTATCGTTACTTCCATGACAAGTGCTCGTCTGAACTTCAATCCCTGGCCCCCCTCGCCAATCTTTCACGATAAACACTCGTCTAGCTGAGACCACTGTCAAAAAGTTTCCCCACTCTTTATCTGTGCCTAAATCAAAACGTAAATTCCATGAACAAAGATTCTTTCTTAGAAGTGCACGCCTGTGGAACTCTCTTCCGTTTGTCCGTTTCCTACCTGACTACAACTTGGATGTCTTCAAGTCCAACATAAACAAATTCCTGATGAACCGCCCATTTAAGTAAGACACTTTATCAAATCTCCAATACTAACTATTACTACGATACTATCCCATTGATTACTGTACACACAAAAAACCCTTATCCCCGAGTGGCTTCCGGGCCTTGATAAGTGGTGACTTCCATGTAAAAAAAAAAAAAAAAAAACATGTGTAGTGATAGTCTGCCGGTGCCAGGTAATAACCACACCCATCCCTTCCGAAAGGAGAAGGTAATGGTTGAAAGGATGGACTCGTCTTAAGCTTTGACCGATGCCTGGATGTTAATATTGTTACTGTCCCTTTTTACATGACTTGGTATTAAATGTGACGGAAAGGGATTTCCAGCTCTTCAAGATGGCACACACTGGATTGGAAGAACATGCTTGTATAGGCCCGTCAATATTTTCTCATAAATTATCGCAGTTTAGTTGACACGATATAAACTCGTTCCCATGAGATCGGTTTTTTAATTTTTGAAATATTCAGTCCCCCTCAAGGAATACTATATTAGAAAAAAATATTTTAAATTGCCTCAGTCTAGAAGGAGTTCTCCTACTCTGATCGAGAACAGAAAATATAATAAACTTGACCCCTATTCATATACTTCTCCAGGGGGTCAGAGTTAGACAGAAGGTCGGTTTTTAACATGAAACAAATCTAGCTCCCTAATAAAGGGATACTCTGGTTTTCTTCAGTCTAGAAAAATTCCTCCTTCACCGAACGATGAGAGGAAAGATGAAGTACAGTATCAGAAGAGGTACTATACTTTGATCCTAGCTACAATAACTTCAGTAGATGAAGTACTTGATAAATTAAGTTGTAAGTTACACTCTTCTGGAGGTTGAAGATTCAGTGTTCAGTGGGTCGGCATTAAAATACAATTGCAAATTATTTAAGAATTCTATTCAGTCATGGCTGACAGAACGAGAGCATGCTACCTCCGTGAATTAGATAAGGGGTTCCGTCCGAAATTCCGAGTTTTGCAGAAAAACTCTCAAGTTCGAAAGAAACGCCCCTGAGCTCGATACGAAACACTTGAAGAAGGTCGGAGGTTACATCGGCCGAAACGTTGTGCAAATAACACTCAAGATGAGCACAGTAGTCCGAAGTATCTTAATAATAGGAAAGCCAATATTTTACACTTTGTCCCTTAGTGGTTGGTGTCCCTAGGATTTTTTTTTTTTTTATGGGACGGGAGTCTCATGTACCCCACCTGGTTAATGGTCAAACCGAGATTTACACTCGGCCGTTTCTGTTTTTCCTCCTGCAAGAACCTGCGATGAGCTGTTACTGCAACTACCAGTTTAATTCTCTTTTCTCCCGCCTTGTTACGACTGCTGCTGATTGCGCTTCTGCTAGTATTGCGTTCTGTGCGCGTGTCTCTCCAACTCAGACCAATTCTACTGCGCACAGTGACGCAGTTCCCACCAAGTCTGCTTCCAATACCTGTAAACGCCCGGTCTTCGCAAAACACTGCGAGCTTTACTTTCTTTTCCAAGCCAAAGGAATGTTCGCTTAAAAAATTTCTTCGACTTGCTAACATTTCGTCCTCTCACCTTGTCCTTAATATCCGTAACAATTTGGTGTCTATTAATACTATTTTACCATTATTATTAGTGATCTTTCAAAGTAGTATTAGGTTTGTTGTACTTAATTGTTTTTTGCGAGAGAAAGAGAGAGATAGAGAGAGAGAGGGGGAAAAAGAGAGAAAGAGGAAAAGCGAGAGAGAGAGAGAAACACACACACACACACACACACACACACACACACACACATATATATATATATATATATATATATATATATATATATATATATATATATACAGAGAGAGAGAGAGAGAGAGAGAGAGAGAGAGAGAGAGGCGCACATTATATTGTTATTCATAGCTAGCGATAATCTAATAATAATATCGTTATTTTTAATTCTGTTCGGATTATTGTACTTGTTTTTTTGTTGTTGTTTTTTTAATAAAAAACTGCACAAGAGAGAGAGAGACAGAGAAAGGGAGAGGGTGACAGGTAGTGAAAGAGAAAGGGGGACAGAAGCGCAGATAAAGTGAGAGAAAGAAATCGAGAAGAAGAGAGTAAAATTAATCCTTTTAATTCCGATAACTTGTTCAATTATAAAGGGAAAAAAGAAGTAACCGAACAAAAATAACAAAAAAAAAAAAACTCCGCAAAAACACACAAAAACATACGCAAAGACAAAAAAACAACACTTTATACTTATTTTAAGCAAGACACACAAACACACACACACACACACACACACACACACATATATATATATGTATATATATTTGTGGGTGTTTTATTTCTTATTTTTGCGTTGCTTTGTGCCATAGAGAACGGGGGAACGTCGGGTGGAGAGAGAGAAGGTGAGAGAGTGCGTGAGAGAGAGAGAAATACAGAGAGAAGTGGAGGAGAGAGAGTGCAATCGGTTTTCATTCGTGTACATCGTTCAATTAAAAAAGACCGCGAAAAAAAAATACTAAAAAATACTAAAAAACAAAACAAAACAAAAAATTAAACACGCAAAAGAAAACGCGAAAAAAGAAAAAAAAACGCCAAAACAAACTAACTTTTTAGCTGACTTTTTCTTCTCTGGATTTTACTGTTTACCATAACAACGAGAAAGCGATAAAGAGAGAGAGAGAGAGAGAGAGAGAGAGAGAGAGAGAGAGAGAGAGAGAGAGAGAGAGAGAGAGAGAGGGAGAGAGAGGGAGAGAGTGTGTGTGTGTGTGTGTGTGTGTGTGTGTGTGTGTGTGTGTGTGTGTGTGTGTGTGTGTGTGTGTGTCGTTGGACTAAAATATGAAAACTTAATATTATTGTTATTTCATTTGGATTGAAATTAATTTATGTGTTTTTGTTTTGCATTTTTTAAATAGTACAAAACAACGTGGGCAAAAAAAGGGAGTGGTAGAAAAAGAACGCTAGAAAGATTAATAGAGAGAGAGGGGAGTGAATAGAAGCAGAGAGAAAGAGAGAGGGAGAGAGAGACAAAAATATATCGAAATAAACCAATAAAAGAAAAATACGAAAGCAAAACGTTAAAAAAAAACCCAAAAAACAAAACAGCAATACAAACGTCATTTTTTTCTTTTCCTTTCTTTTTTTTTAAGCGATTAATATAAACTTTTTTATAAAGCACACCTTACTTTCGACTTCCCTACTTCTTTTACACATTTTTTTAAAATTAGTTTTTTATTTTATCTTTATTTAAAATTAATTTTTATTCCGACGGTGACATTTAGCTCCTCGTATTCAACAAATGTGATAATAGCGATCGATTAAATACGATTTCATTTATTTCCAAATGAATTTCCAGATGTTTATCTTCATTTCCGCGATTATTGCCACCCGTTTCGGAACATTTCTTCGTCCCCCTTTTCCATAATACCCAATAGTTTCCATTCCATGATTAATACCAAGAGAATCTTCACTATAGCTGCTTTTGTTTGAAGGAACAAGTGACACCAAGACTCCTTAGAAATAAATAAGTTTCTTTATCATCGCCAACAATTGTAATTATGTGGTCATTTAAATAGTTCTGTTTTATTGTTCTTCGGATCTTTACTTTTTGAAATCTTTTGCGAAGAATTATTCCGGGCACTTTTTTGTTTGTTTGTTTGTTTGTTTTTTATATAAAAAAAAAAGATGCACGCTGCATTTTGTTTTTAATATATATTTTTTTTTTCACTCTGGATTTTACCGCTTACCATAAGAAAGAAACGAGCACCTGTTGTGTTGTTGTTTTTACGGCATCATCAGAAAGCAGACTGTAAAAAAAAAAAGGTTATTATCTTCATGATGGTTTTTACCCAACGAAACATAACTGATTAAATAAGTTTTAATCGCCAAAACTTATTCCGGACCACTTGTTTGAACCTTGCCGTCTACGAGACACAATACTGCGGAGCTGCTTACCTGTGGACTATGACATGATCGTTTTCAAGTCTAATGTAAATAAGTTCTTTTTGAGCCGTCCTCTTATGTAATGAAACCGTATACAAATTCCACCATTACTGATCATCACGGTGTTGTCTTACCGTCAACCTAACACTCATTAAATTTTATAACTCAAGTGATAACTGAGTCTTCAAAAGCGGTGACCCCAATTAAAAAAAAAGAAAATTGGGGAATTTTACAAGTTTCTATAAAATACAAAAAGGGACCACAAACTGTCTTGAATGTCATCATTGGAATATTGGTTTTACGTGGAACCTGATCACGTCCACAGCATCTCTTACAATTAAACAGCAGCAACTTAGCAACTTTTTGATATATATATATATATATATATATATATATATATATATATATATATATATATATATATATATACGTAAAGACCGTATCTAGATTTAACTTGGAACACGAGTTCATAAATACAATTCTAACCACCTTTTAAAAAATTTCGACATTACACCATTCTTTTAACCAAGAACGAAATACCTACTGTTTTTTATCACTGTTCCATAATCGTGATTTGTTATATGTTATTATTGAAATGCCGGTGGTCCACTTGCAGGGAACATAATTATGACGTTATTACTAGATCTTAAACTATAACAGTGGTGTACTGAGAGCTTTTTCAGGGCAGGTGCTCAAGTGAAAACAACAAAACGGTGGAGCAGAGACATTACTCTGAAAAAAAAAGGAGTAAAAGAAGCAGGTGCTTGGGCACCCCAGCACTCCTCCACCTTCGGCACATCTCTGAAGTACAACAATTTCTTACTGAAACAAAATATTTAAAAAAAAAAATTATACGGTTTAGAAATAAAATTGTAAAAAAAAAAAAATTTTAATCATGATCATCGATATTTTTAATACATTTCATAAAGTATTATTTCAGAGCATCATTTCTACAACAAGATACCGACGGAATTAAAAAAAAAAATCTGGATTTTACCATATTCAGCTATTTCGGACACCAGGTCTACTTGTACGTAAATATTGGCGTCTGCCTTTAAATAACAACAAAACCAACATTTTCTCACACATCAAAATAAAAATTAAAATCGCTTAAAATTTTCTTTACTTAAATATAAACCAAAAGGCGAATTACCATTACACGCAACGATGGTGATCTTACCATTCCAACCCGAAATTCTACAGACGAAGAACTTTGACAATATTAAGAACCACACGGCGTTGGGGTCAGTTACTGTATCCCCCATACCCCTGACACCCGCATCTGCTGGACATGTCGAGTTGAATTTACACCATCACGGTACGTACCTCTCTTTTTAATTATCTCAAATCTTTTTATATCAATTCAGGAATTTCTTTAGTTTTATTGTAAAAGTTATAAACGCAGGTCGGGTCGTTTTTAATCACATATATGAAGGATCTTCACTCTTTCGCATGAAACTCATCGCTCAACCAAGCAAGTGTATCCACGTGGCGATTCGAAACCCGAACGACCGGTCGAATACAAATGCGGTTAGCAGCTAATCACCGCATCTTCTGCGATAATAAACTTGTTACTACATTAAAGAAATTTTTATTTATAAGAAATTTATATATATATATATATATATATATATATATATATATATATATATACACATATATATATACATATATATATATTATGCATATATGTGTATGCATATATATATATGCATACACATATATATGTATATGTATATATGTATGTATATATATATGTATGTACATATATCTATACCTATATCTGTGTGTGTGTGTGTGTGTGTGTGTGTGTGTGTGTGTGTGTGTGTGTGTGTGTGCGGAGTCAAGGTCTGGTGTGGATATGTGTTAAAAGGACACAGATGTCTTAGCGTCATACTGTGCTTCTCCCAGACAAATCAACCCCACGTGCACGTCGTGACCACTGCCACGCAGACGGGGTTCTGATGAACGGCGAGTGTTCTGCGCCATATAACTGGATCTCCACTCCCTTGTGGGCCAAGGTTCTTTTAACCAAAGTCTAAGGGTGAGAAATCCTTGACAGAAACTCCAGAGGAGCTTAAGCCCTGTCAGCTGCGATATACATGACCCACAGGCGTATGGAGTATGCTCTGGTGCCCAGTAACCTAAGTCCCGGTCCTGTATCAAATGTCATGGTGGGTGGAAAGGGCTCCCGTAAGCCGTGGTGAAGGCAACCTCTCTAGGAGAAGGAAAACTCTGACATAAAACCTGCGGCGACCGCTGCTTCCAATGATGTTGACTTGTTCTTCTTTTCGGTTCAATGTGGCAGTTATTTAGAGACTGGGTTGTCTCGGTGCAAAGTTTTTCCTCACTATAAAAAGCCTCAAGAACAGGCATTGCTTGATATGAATTAGATACACATTTTACCATCAGTGTGTATATCGATAACAAAAATGCTGGTTGTAGCCTAAAACGGCAAAATATTCAATGAAGTTTGCAAATATGGCTATATTTTTCTGTATGTATATATATATATATATATATATATATATATATATATCACAAAATATATGTATTACAACTCATAGTGCCGCTAGACTAGCACCTCATTCAAGCCATGGATTGAACCTAGAACCGTCGTGTGGATAGTCGGCAGTTGTCCAACTTGACCACAGAAGCGATGCCGCAAACAACTTGTCCGAATGTCCATTTAAAAACACACCGTCAACCACGTCTACAGTGCTCAAACCGCCTGTTTCTAAACAAACAAAGAGCAAGCTTCGAAATTACATATACATGTATATATATGTGTGTGTGTGTGTGTGTGTGCATGTGTGTGTGCATGTATATATATATATATATATATAATATATTACATGCTATATAAAGTAATAGCAATATTCGAAAACGAATTTGCTGCCATCATATATATATATATATATATATATATATTATGTGTGTGTGCAATGCTGTTTCAATTAATGTCAGTACTATCAACTTCATAGCTCTACTATAATATTGATTTTCTAATATCTTTACTCTGATGAGAAAACAAATTTCTTTGAAACTTCACGTATTAAGGAAATTTCAATATACTTTTTTGAGTATCCTATCGAACCATACATTCATGCAAAATATATTTGACAGTCTTTAATTTTTTTGTCATATAAAATAATATATATATATATATATATGTATATATATATATATATATATATATATATATTACTTTGTTTCTATAAGGCCTAATATTTGTGTAGGGATCATATGTTACTTACCATAAAAACACAAACACATACATATAAACACACACACACATACACACACATATATATATATATAAACACACAGATACATACATACACATATATATATATGAAAACATACACACACATATATATTTGTGTGTGTGTGTTTATATATATATATATATGTGTATGTGTGCGTTTCTAGTAAACAACTGATAATCCTTACACTAATATAAGGACTGGTTGGAGCAAACTTATGCAAGATATTAAGTGAATTGCAAGAAAAGAAGTTTTGCAACTTAGGCCTAGAAGTCTATTTTCATAAAGTTTTAAAGAATGAAAACTTACAAAACCATTTATACATATACATATATGAGGTCTGTCATATATGCATACATACATATATACATATATATATATATATATATATATATATATATATATATATATATATATATATAAGCTCTGCAATATATATATATATATATATACATATTATATATATATATATATATAACAGAGCTTATATATGCATATATATGTATATATATTTATATATATATATGTATATGTATATATCATAGACCTCATATATGTATATGTATATGTATATGTATAAATAGTTTTAAGAACCAATGTTATATTACACGTGTTTTGTCTTATTATGTGTTAAGAAGGCCGAAAACTACGCATTTATTAGAGGCATAAGACAAAAAACGCGTAAAATATAATTGGTTTATTGTAATTTTTGCTGTATTCTCAAAAAGAAAGCTCATTAAAAAAAATCTCATATTCTTTTTCTCCTCGTAAAAATAGCGAATTTTCAAAACATTCCCTAAAACCTAAAAACAGGGAAAATAGAAGCACATGTTATTACTAAGTATTTTGACGTACACACGCAAATCAACGCGATTGTAAAATTCTCGCAAAAACGAAAAAAGTTATCAATTTCATGAAATTTTACAGACTTATTTAAAAAAAAACTGTTATTTTTTGTTATGAGTGTCGGTAAAGTAGTGCCATACCTAATAAATATTGACCTTGAGTATATATATATATATATATATATATATATATATATATATATAAATATATTTCTAACTTACTACCTAGCTCTACCTATGTATTGAGCACTGTTGAAGTAAATATTTAGTCTGTCTTATACCGAAATATATTTCTTTAAAAATAAACACCTGTTTATTTTATAAAAAAATTTTCGCGTTGCAGTTTTAGCTTCAAATGTATTTATACATGTTTTATTTTTCATATATATATACATATATAATTTTCATATATATATATATATATATATATATATATATATATATATATATATATATATATATATATATATATATATATATATGGATTTATTACAATACGCTTTCATTACATTATTTAGCACACACTTTCGATTTGGAGTTCAATAGCCTTTTTTCTTTTTTTCCCCCCCTTTTTTTTTTTTTTTTTTTTGCTGCATCAATATCTAGGTTCCCTTATTCTGTGTAGCTAAAGTGATTTAAAAACGTTGAAAACATTCACTTTAATTTTGCATGTATATTACCTTTAGCAAATTAGGTGCAAACTTTTTATAATATTTGCTAATATTTTTCCTCCGAGGAGATGCATAAACATAGAAAACTCATGGGTTGATGAGATATATTTTACTATACTGTATTCTTTGTCTTGCATACAATAAAATTTCTATATTTGAAATTTAACTTTTTCAAATCAAAAATTTTAAATTCCTAAATTATGGTATATATATATACATACATATATATATATATATATATATATATATACATATATATCATATATATATATATATACATATATATATATAATATATATACATGTATATATTTAAATTGTTTATAAAAAGTGAATCAAATAATAAAGACTTACATACAACAATTATTGGCATAGTTCCGATGAATTTTGTATGAGAACTGATTTCACAATTTTGCTCTACTTTAAAATATAAACTTGTCCAAATCATTAAAAAGGTTTACTTTTAATTTCCATAGAAACAGTAAAGACCGTACTTATATTTACACAAACCTGCACCTCACGCACAGGTACGCGCGTGCGTACACACTCACACACGCATACACACACACATATATATATAGATATGAAAAAAATATTTATATATTCATCAAGCGTTTGTCTATATTTCAAGGTTTCCTCAATATAATTGATTGTAGAAATAGCATCCAATTTGAATATATAAAAATTGGGCGCGTATATTATTTCTTAAAATTTATTATCATGCCTTAACATGAAAACGAAACATATATATATATATATATATATATATATATATATATATATACAGATACATATATATATATTCACATACTGATTTATATATATATACAGATATATATATATATATATTCACATACTGATTAGTATATATATATATACAGATATATATATATTCACATACTGATTTATATATATATATACAGATATATATATAAATATATTCACATACTGATTTATATATATATATATATATACAGATATATATATAGTCACATACTGATTTATATATATATATAATTTGATTTCTATTGTTTTATTTTCCATCATCTTGAAATATTATTACCATAAATTTCATCGTATATATATATATATATATATATATATATATATATATATATATATATATATATATATATATATATAGATGATAACATTTTAAAATAAACATTAAATATTACTTTAATTAAATATCTACGTGTTCGAACTACGCTTTTTCCAGTGTAGGAGATGATTTTATATATATATATATATATATATATATATATATATATATATATATATCTGTGTATATATATATATATATATAAATATATATATAAATATATATATATAAATATATATATACATTTATATATATAAACATATCTATATCGGGTGTTTGAAAATCTATAATTTTTGTGTGTTATGTTCAAGATATGTTTATAATGAGGTGAGCTCCTACACTCGTAGTTCATGAAGCATTTGGTTTCCGAGTTATAAACCATTGAAACTATATTTTTCAACATTGTTTTACAAGGCGTGTGATTGTGCGCCGTTATTTCTGCTTTTTTTTTTTAATTTCTACATGGATGACACGTAAACACACGCCTATGACATGACCATGCTTAAAATAAGTTCTATTTATACACGCAACAAACACATGGAAAATATGACAGTAATCAAAGATATAACGCATGATTCTTAAGTAAAGGCCGATTATCCTGCGAATCTTGGCCTTTCTTATTTCAGATAGCTCAATGCATCGGACCAAGTACAAGTAAATAACTACGTTCAACACGAAACAAAGAGAGAGAATAATGAACCGCAAAAGGTATTGCTTGGGTAAAGGTCATTACCTGAATTGTGTAGTGAGCTATGTTAAAGTTGCCCTTATGATCGCACATTACGGGGATCATCCATCATTCAGAGCCTATTTTTAGCCCTTTTTACAGCCATAAAATTTTTAAATCATAGTCATTTGTTTTGCTAGTTTTGCGTATGAATTACAAAATATCTGATATTCCCCCAAACATCTGGTGTTGATGGAGGGGAGACTTAACTTGCTACTATGGCTTCAAATGATCTGAAATAATAGCAGAGGGAGTACTTAATTTCAAACATTTCTCATATGTTATATATCTCCTCTCTTTGGTTTTCAGCCATTAAGAAAATTTCACAGTGCATAAGTCTTACTTGATACTGGAGATATTCATAATCGCACCCAATTAAAAGAAAAGGGGGGAGATATGACATATGAGAAATATTTGGAATCAAGTCCCTCTCCTTGCAGTAATTTCAGATTTTTTTATTTTTGGAAAACATACCAGCTAGTTTTAGTCTTTCCTCAATCAAGACAAAGCTTTTGAGGAAATTATATATATATATATATATATATATATATATATATATATATATATATATATATATATATATATAATCAATTTCCCCAAACCTTTATATTTATACAGTGAGTGCAATAAATATCCGATACAAAGCAAAAAGTTGATTTAGTTTTATTACACGAAAACAGAAACAATAAGAAAATGTGACTCTAATATAATTTTGTATGATAAATACAAATCTCATATCAAAAATCTTATAATTACGCATTCACTAAATAATTACATAAATGTCATATCTAAGGTTCAAAAAGTACCAAACATAAAGAAAAATAGTTTTAATTAGCCAAATATTTGTCATGTTATAGTTCAGAGAGTTACGTAAATCCAGATAATTCTTGATGACGTATTCTTTATTTTGATCAATTTAGTCGCATTTTATATAATGTCTAAAATCAGAGAATTGTCGGAGAAGACAAAACAAAATAATTGTTCAGCTACACATATATGAGCCAGAGTATAGAAAAATTTCAACAATTTTGAATATCTCAGTTTCGACCGTCGGTGACACGATTCGTAGATGGAAGTCCTACCAGTGCAATTCAAATCTGCCACCTTCAGGATGTCCTTCTTAAATTTCTAACCGTATGGCGCGACTTTTGGTCTGTGAAGTGAAGAAGGATCTACGAATAACTCGTTCTGCACTCCGGAAAACATGTGAAACATCTGGGACACGTGTATGCAAGAATACAATTAGGAAACTACTTCAAAAGAAAGGATTCCAATCGCGGAAACCAAGAAAAACTTCTTTGTTAAAGCCGATTCATATCATGAATCGTCTGACATTCGTCAAAAAACATTTGGAGTAACCTTCAAGTTTGTGGGATAAAATATTATGGTCAGACGAAACGAAAATTGAGTTATTTTGGTCGAAATAATGTAAGTCATGTCTGGAGACAGAAGAACTCATGGTCTAACCCAAAGAATACCATCCCTACAGTAAAGTTAGGAGGTGGAAGTATATTGGTTTGGGGATATTTCTTTTCAGTCGGCCCTGAAAATCTTCACATTATAGAAGGGAAAATGAATTCTCAAATGTATCGGGCTATACTTGACGATAATCTGTCGAAGTCTGCAAAGGATTTGAACTTGCCTAATAGTTGGATATTTCAGCAGGACAACGATCCCAAGCACACAGCTAAGGCAACTACCGCATGGTTTCGGGAGAAGGAAATAAAGGTATTAGGATGGCCAAGTCAATCACCTAACCTCAACCCTATTGAAAATATGTGGCGAGAGTTAATGATACAAAACGGAGATCCGAGCAATCTGACAGAACTTAAACGAATCTGCCAAGAAGAATGGGATAAAATTCCAGTTAACATTCGTAACAATCTTGTAAGGAAGTATCCCAAACATTTGGAAGCTGTTATGGCAAGTAAAACCATATTACTAAATACTAATACTATTTTTGTGTTGGATCTCTTTTGTACCTTAGATATGACATTTATGTAATTAACTACAGAACGTGTAATTATATAAGATTTTTGAACGAGATTTCTGTTTATCATACAAAAATACATTAGAATAGTATTTTGTTTTTTTTTTTGTTTTCGTGTAATGAAAATAAATCAACTTTTTGGTTTTTATCGGATACTTACTTCACCAACTGTATATCTGTTGATGTATATATATATATATATATATATATATATATATATATATATATATATATATATAAGCGGTGCTCTTTGTGTATAGAAATTGAGCTTAGGTACTTTGGGTAATGTCAAAACATTGTTAATTCAGTGTCCGCATAGCAGCAGCCGTATAGAGCAACAATTAGAAGCTCCGGCTGCCGTTTGGACGATCGGGTTTATATCCTGGCTTGAGGTAGTTGCTTGTCTAGCCGCACTGATGAGCTGTGAAACAGCGAAACAGTACTGTATGTGGATGACTATATATATATATATATATATATATATATATATATATATATATATATATATATATATATGTATGTATATATATATATAAAGTGAAGCATACACATATGATCACGTAGATTTTCCCAAATCTCAGTACCCTGTATATTAAATTTCGAGTCTGTAGACTAAAAATTGACAGAGTTATTGCGTAGGGAAATGTACACAGACACACACACAGACACGTTCACGTTTACAGATATATAGATTATGTGTAAACATTTAAATATATTAAAGAATATTTAAAAAAACATTCATATCATTTCATTTATATATCGTATGATATGTCTTACACGTGTTTCAGTCAATTTAAATAGATCTGGAATTTTTTTTTAAATATCTCTACTGTATATATGCATTAAAATTATATATACAGTGTTATTATGGAGTATATATGTCTAATTTTTTTCATAATTGAAAACGTATTATTCGTGAATTTCTTTAATCTCTATGGAATGCTTAACGTTAATTTTTAGATAATAACAATAGAAAAACGAAATTGTCTTAGTTGTTTAAATGTGCTGTTTCATGTGGGGTGCGGCATACGTGTTTGCTCGGGGGCGCGAATAATGGATATAACATTATTACTTCCTGTGAATCCAAAATCCAAATCCAATCCAAAATCCAACGTGACCGTAGCCGAGATGGAACTCAGTACACGAGTTTGTAGTGTAATTCGAATCTTGTCGGTAGCTGAATACTTGATTCTTCTCCAGGGCTATCAATCGTATCAATATATTTATCGTGACACCATCACAAGACGGGGTCCCTAACCCGGCTTAAGAGAGTCGCATCTACCCTCGAGAGAAGGATAGATCGCGCCAGTTTCTCCAACTGGTATTTTACGTCGCGGTACATACAGTGCCTCGTCTTCCCAAATGGTCATTCATCTGGTACTGGCCAGGCTCATCTTTGCTTAACTTCGGCGATCTGACGAGAACCGGCGTGTCAACTTTGTACAAAACATTTACACGTTGATGCAATATTAATATCCAGATGAATATAGTCTCTATCAGACGTTGTTTTGTTTATTTGCGAAAGAGATGGTTCTTTTTCGCTACCACTCACTGCGATCTTATTCAGCAGATCTATTTTCGAAATCGATTACATTATTTTGATTCTAGAACGTCGTCTTCGATTTTTTTATGAACGTTTTAAGATGTATTAGACGTCAGTTTATAACTATTCTCTTAATTCAACTTTCTTAGCTGTATCTTAAAGAGATCTTAAGAGGGTATATAATACAGCCATAGCCTGCCATTTGAAAATTTAAATATTTCGGATTTGCATTAAATTTGATTTATATTTATTGAGACCACTGAATTATAATTATTCTTTAACCGATGAGACATTTTCTAGAATTAAAACCATGATCAAATTTGAAATAAGAATTCTAAACATAAGGTTAAGTGTTATTCTATATCTTATATTCTTCTTCATAAGCGGCCATAAAATGGCACAAAAAAAGGCTGACAACAATCAAATTTTTTTATCTTTAAATTTTTATCTCGTATTTTCTTCAATATTCACTAAATTATAATTGTTCATCAACCGATGACTTACATTTAAGGCATTTTCTAAAATTAAAATCATGATGAAAATTGAAATAAAAATTGTCTTCGTGAATTTCGTCACATTTTAAAAATAAAAAAACAAAGGTTCTTCTACATTATTGGGGCGAGATTTTGTAGTCGATAATTGGAGTTTTCAGTAAAAAAAAATAATGGTTTCAACGGATTTTTTGTGTAAATTCTAATAAACTACAATGATAGCTTCCAATTTATGCAGTCGAAATTACTTGAATATTAGAATTAGTAAGAAAAAAAATTTAATTGTGTTAGCAGGGAAAAAATTACCTCCCTGTTGAAATCTCCTGTGTTTACAATCGATTTCATCAAATTTTATTTAATTTCTTTTAAAAAAAATTATTCTACCTCATCGATTTTCGTAAATTTTGGATATAATCATTTTAAAAATACGAGGAATACGTAAATACCATTGTTTTCATGTGAAATTCAGTTTTACGATTTCCGAAAACCTCGTCCTAATTCTGTAGAAGCGCCAAATTAACTTCATAGAAAGCTAAACGTCGGTGGCAGTTATGGAAAATATTGTTTATATTCTGTCTGCTTGTCAGAGACGATCACACACACACACACACATATATATATATATATATATTTATATATATATATATATATATATATATATATAGGTGTGTGTATATACATACATTTATATATATATCTAATTGTAAATAGGTATAAATGAATGTATTCATTATGTATATATATATATATATATATACATATATATATGAATGTCTGAATATAGTATACATGTATCATAAATAGTACATATAGAAGTATATACATATATATATATATATATATATAATCAAGAGTAAAAATCCAAACACACACACACACATATACACACACACACATATATATATATATATCTGTAGAAATATATTTTCTTATTATATATCAATCCTTGTATGAGAAGCTCAATATAATTACAGAGCAATATAGAGAATAAATGACAAAAGGTATATTCCAAAATTCATGATGTAGATCATCTTATAATACATTTCTTTAATTCAGTTGACTTATACAATTCTTGGCAGTATCTGTTTCGTAGCGCAAAATAAATCACTTAATTATTATATCAATCAGTGAATCTATTACGCCCTTAACTTATCAGAAGAAATAGCAAGGATCAATTCGTCATATATATATATATATATATATATATATATATATATATATATATATATATATATATATATATGATATATTATATTATATGTATCGTCGTCGTTGGCAGAACTGATATACGATACGAGTATACATTTTGTTCATTGACATTTCCTATGATGTGAAACAAGTCCTATTTGTGCCCGGAAGAGGCAGCTGCAACCACCGCAGGGGATAGTAGGAAGGTTCACAGGTTGTTGACCTCCAGCATTTCTTCGGGCTCTTTTTGTTTCTTCTTTTTGTCTCTTCCCCCCCCCCGAAGATTCCTATGTTTTTATATATTTTTTTTCTTTTCCTGCTCTCCCTGTTGGCTACATTGACTTCCCAGTTGTTTGTGCCAATTTTGGTTGCTGTAAGAATAGATTACAGCTGATCTTTAAAACAGCGTTTTGGTGCGCCGCCGGGTCTGGTTGCAATGGCAAGTTCTGAATAAAGAGCTTTCTTAGGTAGGCAGTTGTCAGGCATTCGAGCAAGCTGTCCAGCCCAGTGTCTTATATGCTTTCCATTCCTGACCGGAAGAGAACCTCAGTGTTCGTGATTACATCTTGCCATTTTATGCGTAAGATATCACGCAGTTTTGCTTGGTGAAAATGGTCTACCTTTTTCATGTCTCTTCTATAGAGTAGCTAGGTTGCACAAACATATAGCAGGGTTGGAATTACAACTGCTTTATAGGTCATGAGCTTGGTAGACTGCGTCAGCCCTTTATTGCTGAATACTCTTTCATACAATTTTCCATATGATGCATGAGCCGCTCGGATTCTGTTGATGTTAAGCCGATATTGCATGTAAGCTCTTGAGAAATTGTCTGCCGACGCTTGTAGATCATCGATAGTATGGGCTAGGGTACAGTTGTCGTCAGCGTATTGCAACTCAGTGATCCTTGTGTAGTTTGTATGTGTTCTGAACCTGAACCGGGCAATATTGAAAAGGAGCATATATATATATATATATATATATATATATATATATATATATATATATATATATATATATGTGTGTGTGTGTATGTGTGTGTGTGTTTATTTTTTATTACCGATTTATCTTTTTGAGACCAAACATAAAACGGTAATAAAAAATAAAACACATTTGCTCTGCAATAATATTGAGCACTCTCTTCATTTTTTTACTAATTACCAGTTTTACCACACACACACATATATATATATATATATATATATATATATATATACGACAATAAATTTAGGTTGTTTATGTATTAATATTCATATTAAAACCCCTTTTTTT
This sequence comes from Euprymna scolopes, assembly GCF_053919585.1. Lineage (NCBI taxonomy): Eukaryota > Metazoa > Mollusca > Cephalopoda > Sepiida > Sepiolidae > Euprymna > Euprymna scolopes. The sequence goes on along the minus strand of NC_136511.1, from coordinate 47,501,338 downwards.
CTATTTAAAAAGAAAATACGACCTTGTTATGTATGGTTCGTTAAATTTCATTCTTCTGCAAAAGATCTAGTTTATTTGCATATTCTTTTAAACATTCATTTTAATTAATTCCCTTGATTTTTTTCGGTTTTCTTATGGAACGATCATCTTTAGTTAACTATTTCGTGTAATTATGTTCATGCAGATATTCTACATGATTTATACTTGCGTAATATTTACGTAAAAAGGTTATGGTAAACACAAACCTCTTCCTCTATATATGTATATATGCGTATATAAATTTGTTTAAAAAACTGTTGCTTATCAAATTCCTCTGTGAGTTTTTGGTCTACAAACATGAAACTTAATATATAGGGTATTCGAACCCATGAGAAACTTTATATTTGAGTTTTAGCCGGGTAAAATCTGTGCAAAATGATAAAATTTTAAAAAAATGAAATTTTACTAAGGTGACGGTCAAACGACGACATTTGAATATGCCTCTGTAATGTAATAGCTTTTGGTTTATGTTTAAATTTTTAGATTTGCAGCAAACATGTCTCCATAGTTCATGCAATGCGATCAAAGGAAAAAGTAAATCGTAAACTACACCTTTAGGCTCCGATTCTCGGTGGTGGCGTACGAGACATTTTTTTTCAAATATAATAAAGTAATATATACAAAATCTGCATTAATCAAAATATCATATTTAAGCGTATTTTATGATCGGACAATGCTGGGCGGCCTACTAGCATATATATATATATATATATATATATATATATATATATATATATATATATATATATATATAAAGCACCGATTAGATTACAGTTTTAAAAATAATATATATATATATATATATATATATATATTCATCCACATATAATACTGTTTCGCTTTTTCACAGCTCATCAGTGCGGCTGGACAGGAAAATGCTTCAGGCCAGGATCGAAACCCGACTGCACAAATGACAGTCAAGGCTTTTCACAATTGATAGCCCTGACTGTCGCATTGAAGCATTGAGAAGCCTTTATGCGAAAATCTGACCTTTACATCTCCTGATAGATCTACGCGTTATATACTTCTTTAACCCCCTTTTAATCCCTTTCTCATATATATATATATATATATATATATATATATATATATATATATATATAAATGCGAAAATGTATGTATGTATGTATGTACGCTTCTCCTCGATGTCCACAAAAGGCTTCTTTCAGAGGAAGCGCTCGCTCGCTTCGCAACTTCTTAAAACTTATTAGATCATCTATAAATTGTAATATCTCACACTTAACCACGGAGCTCGCCTGTCTATTTAATTTTATTGACTTTCAAACGTTAATTATTCCACATTTCCCGCATCGGCACGCGTTACATTCGATTTTCGGTATAAACAAAAAGCAAAACTCGACTCTAAACTCAGGCTCAGCACCAGTGGTTTCTAGAGAGCTAAGTAACGTTTGTTCAATGTCGGCTCGTCATATCAGACGGTAGCTTTCATTTCGAGACGAGGGAGCAGATTTTTAAAAATAAACAATTGACCTCATTAAAAACGATCCCGCACAAAATGCTAACTGCTGAATACCTATCGCTGTCACGTCAACCAAAAACGCGCACCTGTTTTTTTTCACACTTGACTATTTTCCAACTGCGCGTCGTCAAGGCTTCGTTTTTTTCTCACGGGCACCTGTTTTTTTCTCGTTTTTTTTTTCACAGACACCTACAAACACCCGGGCAACGCCGGGTACCCCTCGCTAGTATATATATATAAATGCGAAAATCTGTAATAACAGATCGTTATGTTAAAATGCGAGATTCACGTTGCATTTGTTTGATATGTCGTTCACTTCTTGTGTGAATTCGAATACACATTCTATCATGCCAGTCAATGGGTATTTCTGCTGTAAAAGTTTTGTTCTGAATAGATTCATACATACATACACACGTACATGCGTAGATAAATATATACCAACATATGATTTTGTCTATAATTGCTATTATTATAGTTAAGTTTCACCCTACCTGTTGACCTTTACATATCCTGATAGATCTAAGCGTTATATACTTCTTTAACCCCCTTTAATCCCTTTCTTATATATATATATATATATATATGTATATATATATATATATATATATATATATATATATATATATATATATATATATATATATAGTAATGTGATTAGCTCTAGGATATTTACCTATCGAGCTTATTATATATCTAAATTACAACGAGCACTTTTTCTTTCCCTGTATTTTAATTAAACTAGTAATTTTACTATTACATTAAAATACACTCTGCTCTTTAGATTATTGTTCTAATCTCCTTTAAATTATATATATATATATATATATATATATATATATATATATATATATATATATATATATATATACTCGGGTTTTTTTTATATTCAAAAGTAATGGACTAATGAATTCAACGAGGTTGTTAGATAGTGCTCAATAAAAAGAGCTGATAATACTTGTTTATTGTTATATAAACATGCTCACATCCCGCTGCTACAAATAGCCACTTGTTTCAATCAAACAACAGATATCATCAGGCAGCGACTTGACTATTCAAAAGTTCAATGAATATTCATTGAACTTTTGAATAGTCAAGTCGCTGCCTGATGATATCTGTTGTTTGATTGAAACAAGTGGCTATTTGTAGCAGCGGGATGTGAGCATGTTTATATAACAATAAACAAATATATATATATATATATATATATATATATATATATATATATATATATATACGCATTTACTTGAAAAGGAGTTTGAAGGGTTGTTGAAAATAATTTATTCTGCTGTGGGAAAAGAAAAAAAAACAATATATGCGTGTGTGTGTGGGGGTGATATATTTACCTCTCTTCTCAACAAAGAAGTCAGGGAAATTATTAAAGAAAACGATGTGTTACAATGATTTGTGAATAATTTATTTACCTTATTTACATACCGTAATATGATAATGAATCTGGTGTACTTTTTTGGCAAACAGGGTATATAGTATGATGACTATAGATTCGCGTTCATCTGTTGTAATATTATAACTGTTTACTACTCTTATGTAATTACAGTTAAGTTGATAAGCAATGTCGCTGTATGAAACAATTTGCAGTTGAAACAAATCTTACACTCTAAGCGACTGCGAAATATATATTATTTTTAAAACTGTAATCTATGTACACGCGTGTTTCGAGTTAATTAACTCTCATCAGCGTAGCTCAACAGTTATTATATATTTAGAGGGGCGGTCATTTAGGTTTTAGGGAGGCAGTCACCGGTTTAGGGATGTTGATGACCAGATTTTAACGATGTGTTACACGCCAGTTTGGGGGGGTGTTACTCTAGGGTGTTTTGTAATGCGAGACGTATTTTTTTAGATGCGCCGGATTAAGACAAATATTTTTAGTCAAAAAACGTTTGCAAGGTTTTCAATCAAATATAAGAGAAACGAGAGACATTGTCATACGGTAAAAATAATAATGATAATGTCGCCCATAAAATCCCGTCTGTGTTTGTTGAGAATATCACGTTAAAAATAGTCTTTCCTCTATTATAGATAAAATATATTTTTACGGGGAAATATTTATTCTTTTTTTATCTATAAGAAAAAGACTATTTTTAAGATCGGATTTTTTCGATTTTCGATACTGTCGCCTTGATTTCTGTACAAAACATACCTAAGAACACTGCCAAACATTTAAATTACCTTTTTGTGAAATTTGTAAAAAATAGTCTCAGCTGTTTTAGAACCTATGTGGAACTCTCTCTCTCTCTCTCTCTCACACACACAGACACACACACACACACACAAAGTGACTTTATATAATAGTAGGGATATAGAGATGAACAATACTCAAAGACAAAATCAATTAATATAAAGAAATTTATATAAAATCTCTGAATAGTAAAGACCAAGGAGTACTGTTATTTATCGTTAAATAAACATTGTTTTAATATCGGTACACAATTATAATCATGTTTCGGTTAAATTGGTTATCTCGTTAGATTCAGCCACTCTGATAAGTCTTAGACGTCTAAACACGTGTCCATGGATAATTATAATTTAAAAACAATATCTATCTATCTATATATATATATATGTGTGTGTGTGTGTGTGTTTGTGTATGTGTTTGTGTGTGTGTGTATATATATATATATATATATATATATATATATATATGTGGGGGGGTGACAGCAGGCTCCTTCAGTGTTTAACAGAATATGGAAACCCACGAAGGAGTGACTGCGGCAGGAGGTGCACAATCTCCAACCACGCTTCTTCTGAGTCGACATTGTTATATACCGGTAGCAAGTGAAGTGTATGTACAGGACTGGAAAGAAATACCGACTTAAGTTATGAAAATATATATGGCAACTAAGCTTCATAACTTACTACCTGACTCTACGTATGTATCGAGCACTGTTAAAGTAAATACTGAAAATCTACGCATAAAATTATATCTTTGTATATTGATTTATGTGATTAAATAAAAAAGTTATATATATATATATATATATATATATATAGTATGTATCATCATTAGTTAAAATGCGTTCGATACTTGTTTGCCAATATCTTGAGAGTGTCCTGAATGACTGATGACAATTTATATATAAATTATCAATAAATACTAGATAAAATAAATATAATGTAGGAACTGAACCATGAGTTTAATACAGCTCAAAAACTAATACACGTTAATGTTCCTGAATTAGTTTATGTCCAATATCGTTATTTTAAGAGATTTCTGATGGTAAAGTGCATGCATTTTTTACCAGAGATGTTTCTCATATTAATTAACTTCACGTTTCATATATAAGATCCAATATTTACTGGCACCAGAAAATAAAGGGCGACAGGGCCTTTAGCTGATAAGAACCTCTTGTTATTGCTTTGGGCTGATATTTCAATGTACTAATGGATCATAGGCCCCGATCTCTTACATTGGTACTCACTCAACGGGTGAATTATAGACTGAGAATAGTTAGCATTAGTACAGCATTCTACTAATAGATCATAGGCTCTTATTATTCTAGTATTTGTATTGTTTAGATAAATGAATATTTGTATCCACTTCCAGGAAGATAGGGCTTATCCAGACGCTGGTGTAGAGATCACTCAGAATGCGTTCCTTGAGTAAACTGGAACGTGAATTAAATAATATAAAAGAAATTTCCATTCCTGATAGCTACCCGAAAAATTTGATTATGTTATCTATAGGGCAATTACAAGAGAATATTCCTTTAATTTTTTGGACTCTCGAGTATATATCAGTTAATATCTTATATGGTTTTAGATAAAGTGCTCGATTGATTAACTGTGTCGGATATATACTCGAGAGTTAAAACCCTAGTAATCTATACTCCAATTTGTTTTGTACTGATATTCACATTAAAAAACTTTTTTTTTATTCTATTTATTTAAAAAGAAACAACAACTTTGTTATATATGGGTCGGGGAATTGCATTCATCTGCAAAATATCTAACTAATTTGCATATTCTTTTAAACATTCATTTTAATTAATTCCCTTTCGGTTTTCTTATGGGATGATTAACTTTAGTTAATTATTACATGTAATTATATTCATGCAGATTTTCTACATAATTTATACTTGCTTGTGTCATATTTGTGTAAAATGTTATAGCAAACACAAACCTATTTCTATACATATTTCTGTATGCGTATATATATATATATATATATATATATATATATATATATATGTGTGTGTGTGTGTATGTGTGTCTTTAAAAAATATATATATGCTTAAAGATTGATAATTTAAAAATCAAATTATAATTAAATTAAAAATCCGTTTCATAAGAAGGAACAACAACAAAATCAATTATTTGTACGATCGTTTCGGAAAACAATGTTTTTATTGTGGTAGACATCAAGTTACGGACAATAATTATTACATATAGTTTTTTTATTAAACAAGGTTTCCTCATCAGCAAATATTGGAAAAGGTTTTTATTAAATTTAAATATATATATATATATATATATATATATATATATATATATATGTTTGCGAGGCGAAGGTCGAACTACGGCATTACGAATATGCATGCGTAACGTATTAGCTATTAGCGCATTCTTTTTTATTTTAAGCCTTGCAGTAAACATGTCTTTATAGCTCAGGCATTGAGGTCAAATGGAAAAAGTAAATCGAAAGCTAAACGTTTTGGTTTCGATTGTCGGTCGTGGCGCACGAGTCATTTTTTCAAAAAACTTTTTAAATCATTATATTGGGTCCAATAATAAACACGAAATCTGCATTAATCAAAAGATCATATTCAAGCATATTTTACGATCGGACAATGCCGGGCGGCGTTTTTTTTTTTTTACAAGGTAGTCACCACTTATCAAGGCCCGGAAGCCACTCAGGGATAAGGGTTATTGCATATACAGTACGTTAGTGTGGAGATTTAATAAAGTGTCTACTTAAGGGGACGGTTCATCAGGAATTTGTTTACGTTGGACTTGAAGACATCCAGGTTGTAGTCAGGTGGGAAGCAGGCAGACGGAACAGAGTTCCACAGGCATGCAGTTCTAAGAAAGAAGCTTTTTTCATGGAATCTACGTTTTGATTTAGGCACAGATAAAGAGTGGGGAAAATTTTTGACAGTGGTTTCAGCTAGACGGGCACTCAACCGAGCACCTGCAATGGGAATTACGATAAAACAAGGATAGGCTCGAAACGTCTCTTCTGTGGGAGAGAGGTTGCAGGGAAGAGAACAGGGCATCCTCCACTAAGTCACGAAGTCTATTTTGTACTCTGTCAAGGCAGGATAAGCTGTTTTAGCAGCTCCTGCCCATATATAGCAGCAGTATTCCATCCTTGGGCGTACTTGGCTTTTAAATAGATCGAGAATTGCATTAGTAGTGATATATTTTCTGGAGCGGTAAAAGGATCACACCATCTTTCCAGCGACCTTGGCAACAGACTTGATGTATGTATTCCATTTCAGATCAGGAGTGAACGTCAAACCCAGAAGCTTGTCAAAACATGGGACTTCTCCTAGACGAGAGCCACCCATTTCAACTGATGCCAGATGGGGATCAGAGCATTAATGATGTAAAGATAGCAGTTTGCTTTTAGATGCATTAAAAGTAACCAACCACGTCTTCTCCTACTGAACCACGCGCTCGAGATCAGAGGAGAGAGAATCAGAGAGAACTTTGTCATTTACAGCCTTTGATGTGTTGCCGTAGATGGTTGTGTCATCAGCATAGATGTCAACAAATGATTTAAGTATGTGTTTAGGGAGATCATTGATGTAGATCAGAAAGAGAGTTGGGCCCAGGATGGACCCGTGAGGGACTCTAGCATTAATACTGCAAGCTTCTAATTTTTGTCCATCGACCACTACTCTTATGAGCCTATCGGAGAGAAATGATTTAATGATTGAGAAAACATTTCCCGTTATACCGTAGCTGGACATTTTGTGAAGTAGACCTTTATGCCATACCTTGTCGAAGGCCTTTGATATGTCAAGAGCATTTGCCATAGAAAGGCAGCCTTTGTCAAGAGATTCGCTAATCCTATGAGATATAACCGTTAGCACAATTTTAAACCGTTTTTGGAGAGGAAATTGTTTAAATGATTTTAAACTGATAAAGAGTGACTATAAAGGGAGGTAATTCATTTCTCATTGATTAATGTTTGCGATGATAATGTTTATTTTGTGACACCGGACGTCGAACAAGTAAATTAATATTTAGATAATAATAAATATTCGTCCAAACTCCTTCTTGCCAACTCCTGACTCCAACTGACTCTCTCTCAACTGTCCACAAAAGAGGACTTTCCTGTGGTTTACCCTTCATTCTTTTTACAAAGGTTATTATCCTCATATGCAAATTACCGCCATATGTATATTAATAAACCGTCGATAGACAAAGGTTTTTCTTTTTCTCTTTCTTTTCTTGATTCCGTCACGCGACAGGATAGACAGAGGCGCTTCCGCTTGTGTGAGTCACATTTTTCATTACTCTCACCACAGCCATAAAAATCACGATAGAGTATAAAAAGATTAGGAACCCCTCTTTCGTGATAAATAGAGCGTATAGAAAAGAAGTAGGCATAGGCGATAACACGAGTGAGACCAAAAAATAAAGAGTAAAGGTAAGAAAAAGTGAACAAAAACAAAGCGAAAAAATAAATATATATTAAACATGAACTCTACGTGTAGAATGTGTAGAATTTCTTTCTATATCTGCTCACGTTAGGATTCACTAATTTCGATGATGTATCTACATTCTACCGTCTTGGAATTTATCAACCGATTCTCTTTAGAGCACCTGGCAGCACTTAAAAATTTTCCGAATTTCTCTGACTCTGTTCCAAAATTCCCCCGATAACAAATCTCACAGAAGAGATGTTGCGAGTTTGTCTCTGATGTATCGTTATTTTCATGGAAAGTGTTCGACTGAGCTTCAATCTATGGTCCTCCCACGCCAAACTTTCACAAGAAACACTCGTCTAGCTGTAAACACTATCAATAATTCCCCCCACTCTTTATCTGTGCCTAAACCTAAATGTAGATTCCATGAACAGAGCTTCTTTCTTAGAACTGTACGCCTGTGGAATTGTCTTCCGTTTTCCTGCTTTCCGGCTGACTACAATATGGCTGTCTTCAAGTCTAACGTAAATAAGTTCTTGATGAGCCGTTCCATATAAGTTATCAAATTTACCAAATTTTCATTACTAATGATTACTATATTGTCCAATTTCTACTGTACACTCTTTAACCCTTATCCTTGAGTGGCCTCTTGGCCTTGATAATGTGGTGATGCCTATGTAAAAAAAAAAAATGGATATTTTATTTCAGCCCATTTTTAAAATAAAATTTCCGCCTTTTTGTTTCGTATATTTATTTATGTACGAGGTGTCTTCAATAAGTTTCCAGACTTTTCTTGTACAGGTATTTAAAATTGTCTTAGACTCTTGAAAATTCAGTATTTTATTGCTATATATCTTATAAGATGGATGGCCAATTTTTAGGATTTCAGGTTTTAAATAACAGGTGCAACAGGAGTTGGAATACACCCTACTAAAGCCTGATTGTCACAGTTGGTGAATTTCAAAAATCCAATTTTCACGTGGGGACACTTTAGAAGAACGATATGCAATAAAATTCCGTTTTAAACTTAGCGAAAATGCCACAGAGATATATGAATTGCTTCAGACTGCGTTTGAACCATCTTGCATTAATCGAGCATCAGTTTTTGGGTGGCATAAGAGATTCAAAGAAGGCTAAGATTATGTGAGGGATTATGAGAGGTGTGAGAGGAGTAAGAAAGTCAGAACAGCAGAGTTGATTGACCAAATAAAGAATCGCATAGATAAGGACCGTCGTATGTCTATAGAGACAATAAGTGCACAGTTTAATGTCAGTCTAAAAACTGTACACACAATTATTGCGGGGAACTGAAGAAACGGAATATTTTTACGAATGTACCAGACCACAACTCCATCTTTGTCACAAACTATTTGATGAAGATAAGCATTCCTTAATTTCCCTATATGCTAGACCTTGCTCCCTGTGGCTTTTGCTTATTCCCTAAACTCAAGAAAAACTTAGATGCTGTCGTCATGAGACAATTAAGAAGAAGAAAGGGGCTGTGATGAGGATCATTGGCATGTTTACACAAGAGGACTTTTATGGGGATTTCCAGAAGTTGTTGGAACGGTACAAGTGTATTGCAGCCGGAGAAGATTACTTCGAAGGGGATTAAAGTTTCATATGTTTATTATCAATAAAAGTGACCATCCGAAAATAGTCTGGAAACTTATTGAAGGCATCTCGTAGTTTTCTTTGTCTTATATTATAGAGAACCGAAGATGTTTGTTAATATCAATTTAAAAAGCAACGTTACGTGTGTGTGGAGGGTCAGCCGACAACTTTAAGTCAATGTTCGTTTTTTTTTTACAAACGTGAATTTTCCGTTGTAACAGTGGCATTTCTTTTTGTTCACCTGATAATTGGAAGGTGACAATAGTCTAATGATTAATAACACAATCTTACAACCTTGATGTTCCGTGTTCGAATCAGGTACGTTCCACAAAGATTATTTTTACTTAGGATGTCAGCAACGTTCTCGTGGTCCCTTCCGTAAATGCCTGATGTCTTTCTAGAAAATTATCGGGGTAACCACTGCCAACAATGGAATCTTCAAATTCATACTATATGATGATTTGTTTATGCATATATGTACAAAATATTTGAGTTTCTTTTCAGAGGAGCAGCCATATTAAATTCTTTACTTCGTTTGACGACAACACTTTTGTATTTCTTTTTGAGACAGAATAGTTTTCTGCCGAAATTATTAAAGATGTTACATGATCCCGGATGCTTCTTTTTTTATTATTAATATTTAACAGCAAATTTCATATTTACTGATTAAATATATGAAAAATCTGTTTTGAAAAAAATAATAAATTTTGCGAGGATGCGTAACCCAAATACTGTGTTTGATTGTTTCTATTCGTCCTTACTTTCTTTCACCAGCCTGGTTTTCTGCATTGCTATCAGCCTTCATAAACACCCGTATACGTATATATTTATGCTTAGCATAGCTGAAGTGGTATTCCCCTTCGTTAGCTGAATCAGCGTAAAGTCGTAGTCTCATTCTTTAGTAGTATACCAGCTCACCGATCAATCGATATTTTTATCATATTTATCTCAAACATACCACAATATACATGACACCCATTGGAGGTATATAACATAGTAACATTCTTCACATGCTCAATCATCGTTACACTTAATTTTTCTTTCGGGAGGTAAATTTTAGGACAAATAAACTGAGATAAAGTCATTCATTCATTCATTCAAGTTGTGTCCTGCTTGGTGTAGGCAATGATGGCTATGACTCTTTATCTATCTATCTCCCTCGACGCATTCATGAATTCATTGTTGCTCATCATTCACAACTCCATTCATGCTGTTTTCTCGAAAATGTTAAATTTTTTTCTTACACGGTAGTCACCACTTATCAAGGCCCGAAAGCCACTCGGAGATAAAGGTTATTGTGTGTACAGAAATATTGTAGCAATGGAGATTTGATGAATTGGATTACGTAAGGGGGCGATTTACCAAGAATTTGTTTATGTTGGACTTGAAGAGATCCAAGTTGTAGTCAGGTGGGAAACCGGTAAACGGACGAGGGTTCTACAGGCGTGCACTTCTAAGAAAGAAGCTTTGTTCGCGGAATCTACGTTTTGATTTAGGCACAGATAAAAAACGAGGAAAATTATTGACAGTGATTTCAGCTAGACGGGTGTTTTTCGTGAAGGATTGGCGAGATGGGACCAAAGATTTGAGCTCAGACGAGCATTTGTCATGGAAATAACGATAAAACAAAGACAGGCTCGCAACGTCTCTTCTGTGGGAGAGAGGTTGCAGGGAAGAGAAAAGGCCCCCCCAATAAGCTATGAATCTATTTTGTACTCCGTCGATGCAGGATAAGCTGTTTTTAGCAGCTCCTGTCTAGATGTGGCTCCATCATTGGACGTACTTGGCTTTGATATAGATAGAGAATTGTATCAGCAATGAGATATCTACTGGAGTGGTAGAAGGATCCCGCCATTTTTCCAGCGACCTTGGCAATATATTTGATGTACGTGTTCCATTTCAGATCAGGAGTAAAGGTCAATCCCAGAAGCTTTTCAAAACATGGAGCCTCTCCAAGACGAGAGCCATCCTTGCTCACGAGTTTTCCACAGAGTGACGGGGGGAACGAGTCGCCTAACTTTTTCTTTGACAGTAGTTCAACCACCCTATACAGTGCCTAGTATTCCCAAATGGTCACCCATTTGGTATTAGCCAGGCTCATCATTGCTTAACGTCGATGATCTGGCGGAAATCGATGTATCCACGTGATTATACCGTATAACGGGGTCCTGGGTATGACCTTAAACTATATCCGATGATGAGGCCCCAGCTTGCGGGTTTTGGGGAGTGTGGAGCCACCCCTTAATCGCCATTGTTCCCAGGTCCACTCTGACCCGGAGTGGTAGTACCTGTTAGGGTCCAAATTATGGGTTAAATAGAAACCGATTTGAAAAAAAAAATTCTATTAAAAAAGTTTTCTTCAAAATCACTGGATTCGACATTAAATAACCTGAAAAGGGTTGATATGCCGTAAAACAAAAACAACCAACCAATCGTATAACGTTGTACCTTTAACTAAACAAAACTTCTATGAACTGAAATAAATAGACAGAAGTTAATAATACATCTGATGCTAAGTTTTTCTCATTCTTTTGGATTATAAAACTTCTCTACACCTGCTAGTATCTTATAGCTCTATAAAGCCCACCCCCTTAGAAGGGGTGCCAAATAGAACCTCCTATTCCAGCAGTTACTTTACAAAGGACTGTATGCTTGTGGAACTCTATTCCTGCTGACTGTTTTCTTTCTACCTGGATGTGTTGTTAAATAAACAGTCAATTTGTTGCGAGAAGTTTTAAGAAGCTATTGGAAAAGAACTTTGTCCGTGGAAATATCGTTTAGTTTTAGGAAGAAATAGAGAGAGGTATAGGAACGGCACTAGCCCTATGCGGGTTTGATCGGCTTCCTCTAAAGGAAAAAGTTTCATGGGAGTATGAAATTCATAAATTGTCCCCATTTGCATGTTTTTGACTCCTGATGGGAGGTAGATATTTATTTGCTGCCCACATCAGCAAAATGTGGCACAAGGCCGGAAAGTGGGAACCCCGCAGGCTCCCCTAAAGAAGGGGCACTCCTGCAATTTTAAAAATTGCCTGAATAACCCCGTCGGCATTCCCCGGTCGGGGCGCCTCAGGCAGCAAGCAATAAACTTGCCCACCGGAAACCCCGGTGGCATGGCCTGGGAGGGTGGACCTCCTAGGTATTACCCAGGCGGTGTACCTCAGTACAACAGGTGCTGGGCCGGTTCCCGGCCCCTCACCTGTTGGGCTGAGTGTCAAGTGACGAATCCTTTACTTGTACTACCCTGTCTCCATGCAGCCGAGACCGCTAGGAGACACATCCCATCATAAAGGAATTATATTATCCTGATGGGAGGTATGAGATCAATGATTTCGACGATCGTTTTTATAACCACAAGTCATGATGAGCAACCAATGAAAAGCTTCTAAAGTTACTATAAAAATTGTCGATCAGTTCGCCGCCATCTTTGTTACTGGCAATTACACTAAGGATCGCACTACACTGCTTCTACGCCGCCATCTTTGTTCAACAAAATGTCGCAACACTTAATAATATGCCCATTAGGGGAGATGACGACGTTAGGTTTTTGCAACTCTTTTAGGGCGGTGTCGACGTCCTCCTACATACAGCCCGTGGAATTTCCAAATTGGTCACCTATCTGGTACTGATCAGACTCAGCGTTGCTTAACTTCCGTGATCTAACAAGAACCAGTGTGTTACCGTTATTATGCCGCACATAGACTGTGGTAGGGGCCGTGGAGCGTAACTAATGACAGTGATTGTAGATATTCGAGTTTTTGTTGCGCATGTTTTACGCCGGAAAATTATGAGGATGAAGGTTATCATTTATGCGATTTGGATCACCAGTTTTAGAGAGGCGGTCACTCGTTTTTAGGGATGAGTTCACGACAGTTTTTGGAGGTCTTACTTTAGGATGTTTTGTAAGGAGGGAGATATTTTTGGGATGTGCTGGATTCAGAGAAATATTTTCAGTGAAAAAGGTTTCCAGAGTTGATAATCAAATGTGAGAAAAACGATAGACATTGTCTTACGGTAAACAAAACAAAATAATGAGTTAAGAAGGCATACATTCACAAAAGACATATTTTATTTATGTTTAAAATCGAAGGTTTACAGCAATAGGAAAACATAGAATGTTCTTAAATATTTCTAGAATTCATTAAAATCAAGCGGATTCATTAGCTGAGACACTAGAAGTCTGGATCGATTAAGTAAGAGCCGTGAGATTAAGAGGGCAAGAAAATCGTACTCAATTGAATAAATTATAATTTATTTAAAATTGATTTTACAAGTTAATGTTCATTTGATTTTCATTTTAAAAGATATTTCAGAGATAAGGTTTGAAATTATTTCAATGAATAAGGTTTAACAGATTGATAGACAATAATAATTCGATGAGTTGTGGGTGTGTCTGTGTTTTCGTTAATGTTTGCGTGCCTAAGTGAAAGGAAATGTTGTGGAGATGAGCGCTCATAATGGGCACCAGTGACACCGATCCGCAGATTCGAGTCAAGTGGCTTCCGCTGAGCTACTGAAGAAAGATCTAGCTTTTAAAGAGCCTGAATAGCTCCCAGAAAAAATATTTCAAATAAATTCTGGAAGTTTTCTGATTGGTCCAAAATATTATTATTTGTTTTTATTTAGGATAGTGTATGCGCAGACGGTATGCGTACAAACGCGTTTATGTATTTTGATTTTGTACGTCGATTTTTTTTGTTTGCTTTTTTTTACATGGGGGTCACCACTTATCAAAGCCCGAAGGCAACTCAGAGATAAGGGTTATTGCGTGTCCAGTAATCAATGAGATTGTATTGTAGTAATCATTAGTATTGGGGGTTTTGATAGAGTGTCTTACTTAAGGGGGCGGTTTGTCAGGAGTTTGTTTATGTTGGACTTGAAGACGTCCAAGTCGTAGTCAGGTGGGAAACAGGTAAGCGGCAGAGAGTTCCACTGGCGTGCAGTTCTAGGAAAGAAGCTTTACGCATGGAATCTACGTTTGGATTTAGGCACAGATAAAGAGTGGGGAAAATTATTGACAGTAGTTTCAGCCAGACAGGTGTTTCTCGTGAAAGATTGTCCAGGGGGGACCAGAGATTGGAGCTCAGACGAGCACCTTCCATGGAAATAGCGATAAAACAAAGACAGGCTCGCAATGTCTCTTCTGTGGGAGAGAGGTTGCAGGGAAGAGAAAAGGGCATCCCTCACTAAACCACGAAGTCTATTTTGTACTCTGTTAAGTCAGGATAGGCTGTTTTTAGCAGTTCCTGCCCAGATGTGGCAGCAGTACTCAATCCTTGGACGTACTTGGCTTTTATACAGATTGATGTTAACATGGACCGCTAAAAATCCAAAGATTAAAGCTCAGTCGAGGCTTTGAAAATAACGATAGACAGAATAACTAGCGAGATATTTTCCGTAGGAAAGAGGTAGTATGAATGAGAAAGGGGAATCGCTCACTAGATTAAGAAGTCGGTTTTGTATCTGTCAAGACAGGAAAAGGTGTTCCATGTATTTTCTCTTTCCTCGGTTAGCCAATGAGAGATCATTCGGGACAGATGAAATATTTTTTTTTTATTTCCATCCTTTTGGGGAGCTGGATTTTCCCACATTAAAATCTGGCCTAATATCTACAGTGGGTGCAAAAAGTTGATGAATTTTTATTACAAGAAAACAAAAATCAATAACAACGTGCTATTCTAGTGTATTTTTCATGAGTTTTGATACGAGATTTTTTATTTATCATACAAAAATACATTAGAATAGCACTTTGTTATTGTTTCTGTTTTCGTGTAATGAAAATCCATATACTTTTTGCTTTGTATCGGATACTTATTGCACTCACTGTAATTCTACCTTTTTAGAGAGGCGTGCAAATAAAGAACACAGTGCACTGGTATACACGTGCAAAAAAATATGAAGATACGCCCATTCAACATGCGCAGTTAGCGTTGTGAGAAAAATGTTAAAATCTTAAGATTGGCAGACGAATTACCAAACGACAGACAGACCGTGCTTTTTATTTCGATGTATGTGAAAAGGCAAAGGGTGAGGGGGTATATACGGTGGGAGGTCTATATAGAAATTAGGAAAAATATAGCGAACGCAATAAAAAAAAATCTTAAGAAAAAGAACGAATCGATATGCAGTAAATAAAGAGTGGTTCAACATTAACTGACCTCAGAAGTATTGATATGACGTCAGACACATTGGTATAATATTTTGGTATTAAATGACTCGACAAATATGCGTATACAAAGAAGAATGAATCGGAAGAAACAAAGAATCCGTTACACAAAGAACAAAAAGAAAAATCTAATTTATAAAACTCACAACGTCTGTCTGTCCGTCTTCATATTTTCAAACTCTATCTCTTTTTTTACATGGAATTCACCACTTATCAAGGTCCGGAAGCCACTCGGGGATAAAGGTTTCGAAACTAAATGTCGCAGAGCGACGCTAGGGGACTAAAATGATCTGAGTTTTTATGAGCCGTTCAGTTACGGGTCTTTAGCCGGTTTAAATAGGTTTTAAAAAAGAGGTCAAAATTGAAAATTCATGTTAGTTTATTTTTAATCAGATCATATACGTGTCACGTTGGTACACTGGTAACGTCACAAGATTTAAATGCAACAGTTTAGCTTTCGGTTTCGAGTCTAGATGATATCACCCCAATACTTTTATTTTACTTTTGAAATCATGACTCTATAATAATATGTACAAAATCTGGACAAATTAAAATATCATATTTAAGCGTATTTTTCGGACGGGCAAAGTTATATATATTAAAGGGGGAAAATCCTAGTAATTAAAGAAAGACGTAAAATATGATTAAAATAGTATTTATTAAAGGAAAGAGCTAGAATTGAACCCAGTAATCAAAAGTTAAAAGTGACTAAATATTGTAATCCTAGGAATGTGGAGAAATTGTCCATTGTGTTTAGAAATAATTAAATATATTATTTATGTCAGAGTTAGGAGAATGAACAATTAAATTTAGAAATTTTCTTTGTGTTGCAAAAGACGTGTTGGGGATATGTGTATGTAAATCCATGTGAGAAAACATTCACGTAGCTAAATCACGTTTCGACGTCACAAAGAAATATAATTTACAATATTATCAACTAAGAATGTTCGAAATAATTCAGTTGAGTTGAGGTCACAGCAGTTGAGTTAGCTGACACCCTTTTGGAAGTGACCAGAAAGGGAAACAAGAAAATGTAACTCCGAAAGGCAATTGAATTCCTGATCATCATGTCAGCCAGCTGGTGGAATAAATGTTATCATATTTATAAGTCTTCTTTTGTCATCTTTCAACCTGAAAGGTAATGTGTTTTTGTCTATCGTATTTGTAAAAGTAACTGAGTCCCCCTCCTCAAAAGTGTTGTCTGTCCTCACCATCATCAATAATGGGTTTCCCTTCTTCATGTTTAAAAGAACTGTATTAAACGTCTGTCTTCTCACCTGTATCAGTCTGCTATTAATAATATGAACTAATAAGAATTGTCACCATCGTCGTCGTCGTCGTCGTCGTGTGTGTGTTGTTATCTTAATGTCTTATCCTCCATATAAATGTCATTATCAATCCCCGTTCTATGTGTTCCCGATATGCCGTCGCTACACAACAAAAGCCGGACGACCCCTCCCCTCCTGCCAATGAAATATAAAAGAAACATGTCTAAATTGAAAATATGTTAATCGTATGTATAGAATCTCACGTATTTTTGTTGGAATATTTTACAAGTGCTTGAGGCGTTCCAAAATGATTAGAAGGGGTTGTAAATTGCATTGTTATGGATGCATTCATGGCCTTAGAGTTACACCTCGCTGTTCCATATATTAACTTGTGAGACTAAGAAAGCAACGCCTCTCATGAAAGCGCGTAAAAAGCATACTTCCTTCATGCAGAAAAAAATTGAGCCGATCAACATCGCCTGTTAAACGTTTATAAATCCGATGCAGTTGATTTCAGCACAATAAAAGGATGGGTTCGTCGATTTCAGAGTGGCAACAGAAATGAGAATGATAAAGCGAATCTCGTACGCCCACGCACAGCAACCATCTCATCGCTTTCAAACGTACATTAAGAATAATTGAGACAATGTACAAACAAAAACCAAAGTACTCGTTTTAATGGTATCACTCCCGTCTTCGTACCTCTTCAACAGTTTAGTTAAAAATAAGATGTATTACTTTTGGAACGAGCCTCGTACTTTCTACGGAATGTGCTTTGATGAATCAGTATTTCATTTTAAAAAAATCATCTCGATTCATTTGGCTAGCAAAAAAATACCACTTCCCCATTTAGAGGATCTAAGATGACGGTTCCTTTTCCGCAAGGACCCGTGACGTAAAGAATAACGCACTTGGTAAAATTCAGCTGTAAATGACACTCTACTGGAGGTTGAAAGTTCAATCTCCAGTATGGGTGATACTCAGAATGCAATTGCGGATTACCTAAGATTTCTACTTGGTCATGGTTGACAGAACGATAGCATGCTCCCTTTTTAATTAAATAAATGTTTCCGTTCGAAATTCCAAGCAGACTCCCGAGTTCGAGAAATACATGAGTTCGAGAGATACATTAGTTCAACAAGATAGATCTGGGGGAGATCGGAGATTACATCGGCCGAAACGTTGTGCGAATAACACTCAAGATGAGGACAGTAGTCTGAATAATTTAACTAATCCAAATTATCCCCATCTAAAAGACTGTGAAACAATAAGATGAAAACGCTATTTAAATTGAAATGTGACCAACAATCAACGGGCACATTCGATGAGTCGATGAATTTGAAGTCGATGCTAGTATCTCTGTAAAGCCTCAGAAAATCGTCATCCAGGACACGATTTATCTGATTTCGAACCGACGCCAACGTAAACAGTGTGAGATGTAACGATGTCCGCCTCATGAAACTGACGAGTCTAATTATTATTACACGCTGAGATCGAAGTGTGTCAGCTTTTAACAATAGGGACCATCAAGCGAAGAATTGATTTTTACGTGAGGACATTTCTATCACGAGTTGCAATTGACTATGAATATCTGTTGATTTCCTGAGTGTTTTTATTCGGAAAAAAGTTAATGAAGGTGTTGTAACAGTATAAAAATACGAGGAAAGGAAAGGTTGAAAAAGGTACACACACACACACACACACACACACACACACACACACACACACACACACACACACATATATATATATATAAGTGAACGTGTCTGTATGTGTGTCTGCGTGTGGGTGTCTGTGTACATTTCCTACGCAATAACTCTGTCAATTTTCAGTCTACAGACTCGAAATTTGATATACAGGGTACTGAGATTTGGGAAAATCTTTATAATCTGTTTTCGGCCAGAAATGTGGCTGTTAAGGGGTCAAAGTTAAACGATTTGACCTTTGAGAACTCTACCAAACTCCTTCGCTAATTCTGGGTCTAAACACTTAAATCTTAGATATAGGTTCCTTGAACATGGATCTAACTTAATAATTTTATTTAAGCCTAAAACAATAAATGTTAAGGGGTCATAATAGGGTAATTTTTTTTAAAAAAATTGACCGCTTCGTTCCTTAACAAATAACTCACACAATTTCTGGTCTAAACATTTGAAATTTTACATAAAGGGTATTCAGAGATAGGGTAAGCTTTTTAATCGGATTGGGGTGAAAATTTGAGTTACCAATATATAAATGTATATATGTATGTATGTATTTATGTATTTATGCATGTATGTATGTATGTTGCATGTCTGCGTAAAACTTTCGACAAATGTGACGGATTTTTACAACATCAGTATCGTTTTAAAGTTCGACCTTTCAGACGACAAATATCGAAAAATGGGCTAAAAACATTAATATCTTCACCTTCCACTGGTCACTTTTCTACAGGGGGGTCGCTTTTTTCGCCGATATTTTCGAAAATCATCCTCTCCTTTCGGTTGTCTAGCCTTAAAACCTACGTCACTTCCGGTTTGGCGGTGGTCATAACAGCAAAAACGTCACGTTTTTTTCCCCCATTCTATTCTTCCTTCGTGGTACGGGTTCGAGCTTGTCTTCTTACTACCACATTTTTCCCGGCATTGTCCAATCGTAAAATACGCTTAAATATGATATTTTGATTAATGCAGATTTTGTATTTATTATGATATTATATTGTAATGATTTTAAAAGTTTTTAAAACAACGACTCTTGCGCCTCCACCGAGAATCGTAACCAAAACGTGGCTTACGATTCATTTTTGCTTCTGCCGTTAATGACTGAGATATACGTCACGTTTGCTGCAAGGCTAAAAGTTAAATCATGAACCAATAGCTACTACGTTATGCATGCATATTTGTAATACTTTCGTTCAACTTTCACCTGGCAAAGTCCTTTTTTTAGTTTTCACTCTTTTGTACTGATTTTACTTGGCTGAAACCCAAATATAAAGTTTCGCATAGGTTCAAATACCTTATATATGAAGTTTCATGTCTGTAAACCATGAATTCTTGGAGGAGTTTGGTTGACAACAGTTTTTAAACAAAAATATATATAAGCATACATAAATATGTATTGAAAGAGTTTTGTAATTACTATAAGCTTTTTATGCAAATATTATGCAAGTATAGATCATGTAGAATATCTGCATGAATATAATTACACGTAATAGTTAACTAAAGATGATCATTCCATAAGAAAATCTAAAACACTAATTGTTAATTAATTAAAACGAAAATAAAAAAGAATATGCAAATTAGCTAGTGAATGCAAGTTCACGGCCATATATTACAAAGTATTTTTTAAAAATATATTAAAAAAAAGTTGTTTAATATAAATATTTATACACAAAAAACAGATTTACAGGAATATATATATATACATATATAGATAGATAGATAGATAGATAGATAGATAGATAGATATGTTCCTGTAAATCTGGGTTTTTTGTGACACTTCCTTAGCTCTCAACCACAAACAGTAGACAATTGGACATTACTAGCCACATTCGATCGATGTTAGCAGCCTATATAGCAATATCCCACACAAACTAGGAAAAGAAGCTATCTCATATTGGATTGACAAACATACACAGACTTTACACCCCAGATTCAATAAACAATTCGTGATTGATAGCATTGACATAATCCTCAATAACAACCCCTTCCAATTCAATAATGACAACTACATCCAAATACTAGCACAGCAATGGGTACTAAAATGGCGCCGACATATGCCACCCTTACACTCGCCTTCCTAGAAGAGACCCTTTATGAAAGGATAGAGCAAAAGTACGGGCACAATATAAAAACACTCTTCATAAAATCTTGGAAAAGATACCTAGACGACTACTTTATCTTCTGGAGAACCTCATGGAGGGATATCAAAGAAAAACTCCACACTTTACTACAAAATCTACACCCAAAAATAAACTTCACACTAGAACAAAGCCCCACAGAACTACCTTTCCTAGACATCCTAGTAACAATCAAAAACAACAACATAATTACAGACATCTACCACAAACCCACAGACACTCAACAATACCTCCACTTCAAAAGCCACCATCCTAAAAACTGTCTAAAATCAATACCCTACTCCCTAGCACATGGAGTCTGCACCATAGTAACAGACAGACACCTCCGTTCGACTAGACTGAATGAACTACAAATAACACTGCGGCAAAGAGGATATCCACTACCACTAATACAGAAAGGTATTGAACTGGCTGAAAAAAAATCCAATAGACCAAAAAAACACAACAAAGAACAAATTTAAGCATACGTCTCCACAGACAACACAAACAACCCAGAACTATTTACACAGATAACAAAAAACCTTATCCTCCTCAATCAGAACGACAAACTAAAAAACATACTTAAAACAACAAAAATAATAAAAAGCAAACGCCAACCCAAAAACTTAAAACACATTCTAACTTCCTCAAAACTCGTTCCACACACTACAAAAGGGGTTACAAAATGCAACAAACCGCGATGTGGAATATGTGACATAATAATAGAAAGAAACACATACACATTCAAAAACCCAGCACAAACATTCAAAATAAAAAAGGATCTAAATTGCACCTCCAGAAATGTAGTATATGCACTAAAATGCATAGCATGCAACAAATCCTACATAGGCGCCACCAAAAATTTCAGCAATAGAGTGGTCTTACATAAGAGCAAAATCAAAATTGCAGATAACAGACACCTCTATGTTTCAAAACACGTACACGCATGCAGTGGAAACAGCTTCAAAATAATGTCAATCTTCCAAACAGACAATTATTTTTTATTTACTTACACAGGAAAAAAACTTCATAACAAGATTCACTCCTGAACTAAACAGAGCCTAATATCCACACACAAAAACATGAAATGCAAGGCACACTCGCATGCACATCCATATACATATACACACCCACACATAAATCAGAACCGACACATTAAAACACGCGCGCATACAACACACACAGACATAACACGCCTATCTGTAATACAACACACTGAACAATACCAACCCTACTTAACATCGA
Organism: Euprymna scolopes; assembly: GCF_053919585.1. Lineage (NCBI taxonomy): Eukaryota > Metazoa > Mollusca > Cephalopoda > Sepiida > Sepiolidae > Euprymna > Euprymna scolopes. The sequence continues at coordinate 47,479,095 of NC_136511.1, read as the reverse complement.
AACCAACAACACTAGGAAACACCTAGAACCATAGTATAATATCTGTTCCAACACCCCGCTCCCCCTTCAGTCAGTGGAGGAGAAATCTCTCATAACTGAGACAACTATCATCCCTTCTATCATCCTGCCTCCCATACCTATACCCCTCCAATTGGCCCCTCCCCTCTGGGGAACGAGATCTTCCCCACACTAGGAACCGATTCTGGGTTTGCCATACCCACATGGGGAGACAAATAAATAGAAACATTAAAAAATCCCCTATACATATTTTTAAATACACCCCTCTATCTAAACAAACATAATATAAAAAATACCCGAACAGTCTAAGACTGAAACGAAAAATCACAATACTAAAATCTAAGAATCCAAAAAATAAATATCAAAATAGAATGAAAGCACCCCTACCCTTATTTCAGAAGAGCTGGTTCTCCCCTCCCCTTCTCACACATACACATTAGTAACGACCTTGGATCACAGTTAGCTTCCAGGGAAGCAAATAACTTCATAACACTATAAAACAGTACACACATTCTTCAAACCAATAAAAGAAAACACACACATACATCCTACCCTAAAGGAAAAGAAAAAACACAAGCAGAAAGAGAGAATGAGAGAGATAAACACAAGACAGGAGTGACCACAGCCCAATAAAACAGTAATAAAAATTGAACATGCCAATGAATAGTACACATTTCCACCTTTTGGAAACATTTCAAATGAACTACGAAAATGCTATTTTTACATCTCCAACACATTTTGAAAATAATTTCTGAAGAGGACGCTTCACAGAACGTCTGAAACGCGTTAAAAACGATTTCAATGATTTAAAAACATTATTACAATGATCTAAACATAATTCTCAATTAAAAACCAAGACACGGAATAATAAAATGTTAAAAAATACACATTGTTGGTGACCACCCCCTTATTTAAATATACATCTTTCTTTCGTTGGAATTTCTTAACCCATTTCATATATATATATACATAATTTTTATAATAATATATATACCGCTCCCCATGTGGGGGTACCAAATTGGTTAAAGGGAAAATTATTCCCAATTCGCATTTAGGTAAAAATGCACTTTCGTAAATAATTGAATTCATTGAAAAAATATCGCTAAAACCAAAACAAACAACATCTAAGTAAATCGCGATATATCCAGACAGCCGTGCGAGATGGGTCAGCCGTAAGGGGTTAGGCTCATTACCGTGGGTTCCGATTTCGAATCTCGTCAGATTCAGCCCCTCTGATGAGCGGTAGACGACGAAACACGTGTCAGTGGATAATTATATTTTAAAAATAATATATATACCGCTCCCCATGTGGGGGTACCAAGCAGGTTAAAGGGAAAATTATTCCCAACTCGCATTTAGGTAAAAATGCACTTTCGTAAATAATTGAATTCATTCAAAACATATCGCTAAAACCAAAACAAACAATATATATATTACAGGAGTAAGAATCATAAAAAATGAAAAAAGGCAAAGCTAAGCGAAGGAAGATTGCAATGAAAAAAATTGGCATGAATATGGCGGGGGAGAGGAAAAAAATTAATATATAAAAAATGTATCATTATTATTATTATTATTATTATTATCATTATTATTATTTTCTCTCATCCGCCATATTCATGACAATTTTTAAAATAGCAATTTTTCTTGAATTAGCTCTGTGAAGCGAGGAACGAAACCCTGTCAGCTAGCCTTCTTTTCATTTTTTAGTTTGTTTAATCAAGTTAATTGGTCTATATTTAGCCATAATAAAAGTTGACCCCATATATATATATTGTGCGGGAATTTTGTGCTTGTTTGTAGTTTTTATATATGCACCTTCTATTGAGATTTTAGTTAGCCAATCAGCTTTCTAGTAGGAAGGTGCATATAAAAAACGACAGACAACCACAAAATTCGCGCATAAGCCTGAAGAGTCCTAGAGTGAATGAAACGCGAAATATTCAGTGTAGCTTAATCCCCATTTATATTTTACTATTTACTATATATATATATATATATATATATATATATATATATATAGCTACATATATATGGCTATATATATATGGCTATATATATATATATATATACATAACTACTTCATATATATAGCAGTGATCTACGAACACGTGTTAAATATAACAGTAAAAAAATAACCTTCTTAGTGACATGCAATGTACTTTCCGTTCTGCTTGATCTAATAAACAAAATATTACAAGACAACAATTATTGGTGGTTATTATTACTACTTGTGTGTGGGGGGTGATTTATTTATCTTGCGGTAACTATTCAAATTTAAATTTTATGAATGGGTTGGATTATCTCCCTTCACTTCTTTCATACCTGATATCCAGAAACCGTCGTTGGTGAATGGTTAATATATCCTGTTAATTTCAGGGTTCTGTGACCAGTAGCTTAAGAATTTGACTGTTAAATATTTGCATACGGACAGACACACATAATATCCCTACTGGCTTTTATATAGATTAATCCCAGTAATTATATATATTTATATATAGAGAGAAATAGAGAGAGAGAGAAAAACAGATTTACGTACATATATATATATATTTATATGTACATACATATATATATATTATATATATATATATTATATATATATATTATATATATATATATGCATACATATAAATATATATATGTACATATATACATATATATATATATATATATATATATATAAAATGTTAAATGTAATAATATCCTTTCACGAGAATATGGAGGCACATGTAAGAGCAGACGGAAAGTTCTCTGAGTCCTTCAAGGTAAAAACCGGTACAAAAAAGGGTTGTGTTATCATCATGCTTATGCATGCTTTTAAAGATTACACGCAAGGTGTCCATTTTGAGTTTAGAACTACCAGGGGTCTTTTTAATCATAAAAGATTCAAAGCTGAAACACTAACAAGAAGCAAAATTGTTCGTGATTTTCTTTTTGCAAACGATGCTGCACTCGTGATCACTTCATTTGAAGAAGCACAAGAATTAGTTGACAAGTTTTCAAATCCCGCAAAAGCATTGTGTTTGACGATTAGTATTAAAAAGACAGAAGTTATCTACCAACCAAAGCCCACCCCGTTGCAGCAAGGTGGTTTGAATATTCTGAGATCAGAATATGTGGAACCGCCTCAGAAAATCTTAGTGAATAGACAGTATGTTAAATCCGTTGCATATCTCGGAAGTAAGGTGAATTCCTCAGCATCACTTGATGATGAGATATTGAGCAGAATTTCAAAGGCGACTGATGCCTTCGGTAAACTGCGGTCAAGAGTATGGAATGAAAGAGGTTTGACTCTAAAGACCAAAAGCTCAGTTTATCGTGCTGTGATTTATTCGATACTCCTGTATGGATCGGAAGCCTGGGCCCCATACTGTAGGCAGATTGCGCAACTGGATACATTCCATAAGCGTTGTCTTAGTAGTATATTCGGATTAACATGGAAAGACAAGGCCCCTAACTCGGGATTGTTTGCTAGGTGCGACATTTTAAGTATTGAAGCTTTCCTGATTAAGTCTCAGCTTCGGTGGGCTGGTCACCTTGTTCGCATGGATAAAAACCGTCTTCCTAAGCAGCTAGCATACAGTCAAATGAAAGAGGGTAATCGAAATGTGGGTCGTTCATTTCTGAGGTACAAGGATAAGCTGAAAGACAATCTTAAGCACGCAAAGCCTAAACCCAAAAACCTTTGAAGAAGATGCTGCGGATAGAAAATTGTGGAGGGAAAAATGTTTTGCGGGCATTAACACATACATTGACACACGGCTATCGAATCAAACAAATGTTCGTAGAGCAAGAGTAGGAATATCACCTTCCCAGCCTGTATCCTGTGAGTCGTACGGCTTGGTTTGTGGGAGCAGAGCTGGCTTCGTGTCACACATGCGGCTCAAGCATTGAAGGCAGAGTGAAACAGTGCGAATTTTTGGCCCTCATGCGTCGAACACAACGGGAGAGTCCATTATATATACATATATATACATATATATACATATATACATATACATATATACATATATATATATACATATATACATATATATATACATATATACATATATATACATATATATACATATATATGTACACACATATATATACACACATATATATACATATATACATATATATCTATACACATATATATATACATATATATATACACACACACACATATATATATACATACACACACACACACACATATATATATATATATATATATATATATATATATATATATATATATATATCCTAAAGATGCGTCAGGATAAGGCAGACGACATAATTTTAAAAAATGCGAGTAATTTACCCATATGATTTGAATATTAATGTTTAAAAAAATAACCTACAAGATTCTGAAATTATAGGTAGATTATATCCAGCTTTGCCTCGCTACTGTATTAGAGATAGAACTTATGTTAATAGAAATAATAGAGAATCAGTTATTTCATGCAAGGATGGTTTTAGTAAAATCAAAGATATTATTAACAAATTTCTGAGTCGTTCAGTTGTATAAGAAAATTGATTAATCAAACAAAAAAGAAAGTTTTGAAGGAAGTAGCATCGAAAATATTATTACAACCGGATACGATATATAGGAAGGAATATTTCGTTCAATGAGGTGACTATATTCTTGATATAATCGACACTAAATTATATAAGCCACCTGTGGACGGCATAAAAAAGAAACCTAAAAATGTTTGTGTAATTTTGTATGAAAATAAAGGTTTTGATGATGTAAATTTACTTAAAATATTTAATAAACAAAAAAAATATGCATAATGATTTACAGACAAAAGATCAAAAACCAATCGTTACATATAAACTAGGGCCAACAATACGCAATAAGGTTTTCAATTATAAAAAAACGGTAGAACTTATAAATATAAATGATAATATTATAAATATTCCAGAATTTGAATGTAAATCCTCTCCTGCCTGTAATAATGAGTTAAAACATGTAATTACAGGAGATTTAAACATAGTAAATAATTCTAAATTAAGAAAACTCCTTAGTAAGGGTCCGAATTATAGAGAGCCTAAATGCCTAAATCACACTAAATGCGTTAAGGAAGTAACTAAAGCACTAGAAGGTTTTATTATGGCTATGGTAAAGAAATATAAATTAGCAGTGTACGTTTGATGCATGGAAAAATAATATACTTGAATGCGTAAAGTAAAACATACAAAAAAAAGTTTAAACACCCTAGAAAAACCAATCTTCTTTTAAAAAATTCAGAACTACTGGAGGAACTTAAAATACTTCAAGATAAGTTTGTAATAGTTCTGATTGATAAAGCGGCAAACAATATAGCTTTTATATGTAAAAAATATTATATACAACGTTTATTGATAGAAGTAGGGCTTATAGGAAACGTTTCGCATACTTATAAAGTAAGTAATATTAATTTAGATAGCATTATTCTGAATAATAGTATTATTAATGAAAAATAGGATTAAATTTAGAAGAAAAAAAAACAAAAATCTTCCATGTATGTATTGGATACCTAAAATGCACTAAAATCCAGTAAGTGCTAGATTTATTGTAGGTTCAAAGACGTGCATCACGAAACCTTTAAGTAAAGCTATATCTAAAATATTTAAATTAATTATAAATCAAATAAATAATTTTCACCTGAAAAGAAAATTCTATAGTAATATAAATCTATTTTGGATAGTAAATAATTGCCAACCAGTGAAAGAAAAATTAGATAAAATAAATTCCAGAATAAAAGCAAAATCTATAGCTACTTATGATTTTAGTACGCTATATACTAAAATTCCGCATGAAAAACTTATAAAAGAATTAAATGATACTGTAGATTTAGCTTTTGAAGCTGGAAAAGGTAAATATATAGACTTTTCAAACTCTAAAGCTTTCTGGTGTAAAAATAAAAATAGCAAAACGAGTGTTTCTAAAGGTATTTTAAAAATACTTATAAGTCATCTTATTAAAGAATGCTATTTTCAAATAGGAAATGAAATATTACTCCAAACGATAGGTATCCCAATGGGATTGGATCCTGCACCATTTTGGGCAAATTTGTATTTACATAGACTCGAGTATATATATATGTCATCACTAATAAAAACTGATATATCTAAAACATATAACTTTCACGAGTGTAGGAGATTTATAGATGACCTTATATGTATAAACGATAATGATGAATTCGAAAAAAATAAGCATCTTATATATCCAAACGAATTAAAATTATTTGTGAACATAGAGGACGACAGGCTACATTTCTGGATTTAGATATAAAAATTGAGGATGGTAGTTTTCTTTATAAAATATTTGATAAAAGAAACGCTTTCCCCTTTCAAATAGTACTATATCGCATAAAGATAATACCTGCCCTGTTTTTATGTTTTATAACGAAACACTTTATTAAATACCGGGATTGTGAAACGAACTTCAGCATCGACTCTTTCTCCGTATTGAGTCGAGCTCACTCCGTATATCATCTAAAAGTCTTGGAGACTGTTCGCCTTAGGAAGCCTTCCCTTTGTAAACAAAAGGACTGCTTGTTGCGTTTGAACGTGACCATCCTCTAAAATTTATCCTCATACGACTGCGCTTGCTCCCGTCTCTATTTTTTAGATTTTATCATTAAGGAAAACAAATTACTAAAAAATAAATCCCTCGATTCAAATTTTTATGAGTGAGGGCGAAACATATCAATTGGCTCGTTTTGATTATTTTTTTCTATTCCCGACTTTTATTTTTTAGTCGCTATCAATTTTTCGTTTTCTCCTCGGTCTTTTTTTTAATATAAAATGAATTCCGAAGGAATACGTCTTCCCTTCATGATAGCCTTAATAAAGTTTTGTACCTCTAAGAAAATCATGATATATATATATATATATATATATATATATATATACTCCTTTAAATTTGGGTTTATTGTGTATTGATATTCATATTAAGAACCACTTTTTTAAATTTATTTAGAATAACAAAAAAAATATTATATATGGATCGTGGAATTGCATTCAGCTCAAAAGATCTAGCTAATTTGCATATTCTTATAAACATTCATTTTAATTAATTCCCTATTAGCTCTTTCGGTTTTCTAATGGGATGATCATTTTTAGTTAACTATTACCTGCAATTATATTCATCGAGATATTTTACATGGTTTATACAAGCCACTACGGATGTCCGAAGAAGCTAACAGCCGAGCTGGTCGAAAGAGTGAGAGAGTCTCTCCAGCAGAGTCCGAAACGCTATGTGCGTAAGCGAAGTCACTCCCACAATATCAGGGCTTACCCATACAGAATACAGATGCTGCAGACCCTTACAGCCTTAGACAAGAAGCAGATGAGGGCTATGGCAGTCAAGATGCTCGAGAAGATCGAGGAGACACCAAGTTTCCTTAACCTCCTTTGGACCTTAGATGAAGCCCACTTCCATCTTGATGGAAAGGCGAATTAAAAGACAAATGTCTTCTGAGGGTCCTCCAGACACAATTGAGTAGGCACCAAGCTCCTGCACTCTCCTACGTGCACGGTGTGGGCTGCAATCTCGGCCAGAGGCATCATCAGACTAATCTTCATCGAAGAATCTGGCGCAGCAGTGACAGTCACCAAGGATCGGTATGTGGAGCTCCTCAAAATCTTCAAGAGTGAGCTCCAGACCATCTACCCGTCGCTCATGAGCAAGTTCTGGTTCCAGCAGGACGGAGAAAGTTCTCACACCTCAAACCTGTCCCGAGATTGACTGAAAGAGAACTTCGGAGGCCGCGTGATCAGTCTCAAGACTGATTTTGAGTGGGCACCCCATAGCCTGGACCTAAGCCCCAGATTTTTTCTTTGGAGCTATCGTAAGGCCAGAGTCTACGCAGAGAAACCCAGAACCATCACGGAACTCAAGGAAGCCATCAGGAAGGAGATGAAAGCCATTACCAATTTGGTATGTAAGAACGTCATGGACAACTTCGTGCTGCGCCTCAAGAAATGCAAGAAGCTAAATGGAGGCCATCTAAAACATATGCTGTAGAACAGAAAAAAGGTCAAAGACCCTATTGTTTTGATGTGATGTTTTGAATATAATTAACTAGTTATGACCAAAGGTTCATTTCATTCGGACAAAACACTAAGAAACGAGGCCTAATTAGAGTTGAGGGCCTGTTCTATTTGTCACCCTGTATACTTAATTGGAAATCAATGTAAACATACATACATTGATTGTTCTAAACGAAGAAAAAAAGGGCAAAGACCCTAGTGTTTTGATGTGATATTTTTGGATATAATAAACTAGTTATGACCAAAGTTTCATTTCATTCGGACAAAACATTAAGAAATGAGGCCTAATTATAGTTGGGGCCCGTTTTTTGGCGGTCACCCTGTACACACGCACACATCCACATATATATATATATATATATATATATATATATATATATATATATATAACAACTAAATCACGATAAAATTACACGTAGGTGGTGTTTTTCCGTTCTTTCAAAGAATACTTGTCCTCGAATTTATTTTCTTCTTTATTGAAGCTTAAGTAATACGAAGATATACTATTTAAAAAGTTTTCCAATCTACAAAAAACGCCTGCATAATTATACATAAAAAAGTAAAGCATGCTCAAAGATAGCTGTTTATTCTTAACCAATAAAAAAAAAACTTTGTCTTAGTTTTTCTTTAAAAAAAAATTAGACATGCGCAGACATAGCTAACTTTTTAGTATGTTATTTTATTATCGAACGAATATATTTATTTCTAATAAATTCCACATTTATCGTTTGCTGCTTCTCTCTCACGCTGAAATTATTAAGCAAATACAAAACGGCTGAGTATACGAAAATCGTAAATTCAGATCAAACAATTTTCTTATAAAAATAATTGTACTAAATCACATATGAAGCAGACTTTTATTTGCAACTTCTGTTTCCGCCATTTTGTTTTATTATAAAAGTGTATATGGAAACTAAATAGGAACATGATAAAAAGAGAAAAACATATAATACTATAATAGTTAAAGATATGTAATGAGTTCAGTTTATGACTTTTATTGATATTCGCACACACTATTGATATTCGCACATTGAGAAAATTACCATGAAAACCGGCAATTTTATCGCGCAAAATTATGTGCCGCCATTACCCGCGTGATACTTTAGTAAAAGTTATAAACCGTTAAATTTAGAATACTTGCTATATGACAAATGCATAACTGACATTATTAAATTTGTTTCCAGTCTTTGCATTAAATACTAATCCCTGTTGTTTCCTAGTAATCTCGAACAGAAGAAACGAATACACATACCAAACTGACGGTGCTAAATAACATAATGGATCGGAATCGGAATATACACAACAGAAGAAACTGAAATCGAAAACTAGGAACTATGCAGCATTTTTGATTTCCAAATGCCCGGATGTGTAGGGCATGCCTATAAACCTATTTTATTGCTTTTATCGCCCAAACAAGGAACAGCTCCACTTGAATGTAAAGGGTTGCACTGATAATATATAGCGGATTGAGCAACAAGATATCTGTTCACGTCACATTTTAATTTTTGCATGCCAGTACAGTATGTGACACCGGGATCCGGGAGGGAATTCCAAAGTCTAACAGTTTGAGGTAAGCAGGTATTGTAGTAGAACGATGTCAGACATCAAACGGATAGCATAATACGTAGTTTGTTGTACCATATCACAACAAAGAAACATTAAAATTGCAGCTAGATCTGCCCCCTAATTGTTGGGAAATGTAGAAGGGCACACAGATAAAGAGAGGCATACTAAGAGGAAGATAATATAGAAAGCTTTAACATAGTTTGTTACAAATAAATTTACTCAAATATAAATAATATTAAAATGATATTATATATATATTTTTTTTATCCTTTCAGATGAAGTTTCATGGTTAGTGCATTCATCTTCTTGCGGACTGCTATCCTCATCTTCATATTTTTGTCTTACCACGTTTCGGCCAAATTATTCTCTGGCCTTCTTCAGGTGATTAACTGTGACACAATAGGAATGCTGGGTCTTGTAATTGTATCGCCAGTAATTACTGCTTTCCATAGTTGTTGTTATGTCACCGCGTTTTGGGTCACCTAATCGTCTGGCCTATATGCCCAGTATTAAAATGGTTCAAGCATTTAAATGAAATTCTATCAAAAGAGAAAATTAGAATCGTGATTAGACCCAGTATTGTTTCCTTTATTTTTCTCTCTATCTTTTAGTGGAGTTCCAGTCTCGACCGCTGAAGGGTTTCTTTATTTATTGAGCCAAAAGAAATACAACTTTATTAATGGTTTGTTATGCTGAAATTTTTACTGGCATTTTGGATTTCAATATAAACCATTAATACCTCGAAGACCAGATTCCTTATTTTACATCTTTTTACAACTTCCTCCATTAATTAATTTTTTTTTTTTACATAAATTGATAAATCATTTGATTTTTCATCTACGCTTTTAAATTCGATTTAATTCTATTGAAAATGTTTTTAAGTACATTCTACGCATATTTTATCTTATGAAAATCGGTGATACATATTTTTAATAAATCATCTGATGAGTTTTTCTTTGAAAATTCATGAATTCAGAAATTTTCTTTATTATAAAAGTATAGATTTAATATTTGATGGATTAATATGTAATGTATTTTTTCAATCCCTATTTTAATCATCAATGGTTTCATTTTGAATTACTTTCTGTAATAAATTGAGATTTCTATTATAAATTCATTATTAATTTTAGATAAATCTATAGGAGTTTTAATAAAATCAATATCAGAATCGGTAATCATGCCAGATTAGAAAAATTTAGGAATAGTCTCATCATGTGTATATGTATGTATATATATATATATATATATATATATATATATATATATATATATATATACTATTTATATATATATTTCTGCAGAAATATATTTTCTTATAATATATACCAATCCTTATTTAAGAAGCTCAATCTAATTACAGAACAATATAGAGAATATATAACAAAAATGTTATATTCCAAAATCCATGATGTTGACCATTTTATAATTTATTTCTTTAATTCAGTTGACTTATACAATTCTTTACAGTATCTGTTTCGTAGCGCAAAATCAATCACTTAATTATTATATCAATCAATGAATCTACGAGGGGCGTGCAATAAGTAATGCCCCTGACCCACTTCCCATAGCAGTAGAGCAACGAAACTTGCCACATTTACTAGTCTTTCTCTACATAGGAACCACCCAGAGTTATGCATTTCTCCCATCGTTTGATGCAGCTCTGGAGACCGTTTTAGTAGAACACCCCAGGTTCGTCCTCCAACCACAATGTGACTTCAGAAATCAAGGCTGCATCATCTGGGAAATGCTTTCCTTTCAAAAACAACATCATAGCTAGGAAGAGGTGAAAGTCAGAGGGTGCAGGGTCAGGAGAGTAGGAAGGATGGGGGAGGATTTCATAACCACATGCCCGTGCTTCTGATCTGGCGACATGCGAGTTGTGGACCAGAGCGTTGTCCTGCAGGAGGAGGGTACCTTTGCTGATCTTGCCCTGCCTCTTGATTTTGATAGTTTCCCTTAATTTCCTCAGAAGTGAAGCATAATTGGCTCCTGTAATTGTGGTACCGTTTGCCAGGAAATCTGTCATCACTACTCCGTACTGGTCCCAGAAGACTGTGAGCATGACCTTGTCAGCGGAGGGCCGCACCCTTGCCTTCTTTGGAGGTGGCGAGTCCAAGTGCTTCCACTGCATTGACTGGACTTTGGTCTCTGGATCATAGTGATGGACCCAGGTTTTATCCTGTGTAATCAGTCTTTTGAAAAACTTTGACTCGTCTTCTTGGCACATCTCCAAATTCATCCTCGAGCACTCGACGCGTTCTCGCTTCTTAAATGGTTTGAGCAACCTGGGAATCCATCTGGCAGACACCTTATGCATATACAAATGGTCATGAATGATAGTTTCCACAGACCCTGTACTAATCTTGACATCTTAGGCTATTTGGCGAATAGTAATGCGCCGATCTTCCAAAATGACAGCCTCAACTTGACGGACAGATTCCTCATCAATGGCAGAAGGGAAGGGGGCGACCAGGCCTGAGAGCTGTTTCCATATACTTCCGGCCATGTTTGTAATTCCCGATGCCAGCATTTTACAAGGTCATATGATGCGCCATTATCACCATAAGTTTCTTTCATTTCATCAAAAGTCTCCTGTGGTGTGCGTCCTTTCAAAAACAAAATCCGGATCACTGCTTGACATTCAACAGGCTCCATTTCACACCTGACTCAGTTCAAACGCCTGTAAAACAGAAACCACAATTAGTTCAAAGCTGTAATTTGCCACATAACCAGCAGATATATAAAGCAGTGCACATGCAAAATTTCAGCTAGATCAGCTAGATCAGACAATTATTGCACGCTCCTCGTATTATGCCCTTAACTCATCAGACGAAATAGCAAAAATCAATCCGTCAAAAAAGAAATGAAGTGTGATTTGACGAGATTAAAATCCGAAAGTTGAAAGAGAAGCTGCATATACCTTTTTTTATTTTTCCATTACGCCATTTTGACGGATTGATTATTGCTATTTCTTTTGATGAGTTAAGGGCATAATAGATTCACTGATTGATATAATAATTAAGTGATTGATTTTGCCCTACAAAACAGATACTGTCAAGAATCGTATAAGTCAACTGAATTAAAGGAATAAATTATAAGATGGTCAAGATCATAAATGTTTTAATATTACTTTTTGTTATCATCTATAATATAAAGCTGAACGTCTGTCTTTGTGCGTGTGTGTGTGTGTGTGTGTCTGGTCACGAATAGGCTCTTATATGGTTGACTATTTTAAAAAACTGATTACATATAATGATAGAAGATGTATCGAGACACAGGAATGGATATGTTTGATCTGGCAGAACGGTGGTTCATAAAAATTGTGGGGTCTGCGTTTGCGCCTGGCCCCCAAAGTATGGAAATAAAAAATGAAAAAAAAACGTTTACAAGGGTTTTTGATATAGATGTACATAAAAATACGTTGATAAGTATGTTTCAACTTAAATAAGGATGATATAATAAAATTGTGGGGTCTCCGTTCGCTCCTGTATCCATGGAAATATGGCACAAACTTTAATAAAGACTTTTCATATCTATCTGCGTAAGTATACTTCGATAATTATCTTTCAGTTTGAAGAAATATGGTATATAAAATTATTGGGTGTTCGTTCGCGCCTGACCTCCATAGAATGTAAATATGTCACAAAGTTTTACAAGGTGTTTTAAAAGGGTGAGGGTTCACAATAATACTTTAACTCTAATCTTAATTCATGTTAGCTTTTATTTATTTTTTTTGTTGAATCATATTGTGTCGAATAAATTCACCTCATAACTTCACGTTCTTATTAAAGTGAAAGCAAAAAAAAAGTCGGAACTTTAGACAATTCTCGACACAAATTTTGCATAACTCTGTTTTTTTCTTCTCCACTTGCACGTGGCACTCTTTCGAAAATAGATAAATAGATAAATAATAAAAAAAATAAGAACCTTACTTGTTATCGTGTCAAAAGAAGGAAAAATCCTGCTCACGTGATTACGTGTCTTTTTAAAAACATTTACATAACCTTTTATTTTGATTTATATATCTGTTTAAGCTTTTTTTGTTAGTGTACTAGAAGGAATTCAGTTGATTACAACCCTTTCTGCTTGTCCTTTACATTACAATAGGACAACCCTGAATCCGACGGCCCAATACTACACCGTTCAATACTGTAAAACTGAAACGAAGCTGTTCTCCTTGAAAAAAGCGCCATATTCTTCTTATTCATATTTATATCGATTCTTTGCTTTAAAACCTAAAGTAATTACGTGTTTACTTTTTTAATATCCCATTTTGCTGTTTCGGATTATTTTACTAAAGTAAGTAAAGCTTCATTATTTTTCAAAACTGTTTTTGTTTCTTTGTTTTTTGATATTTCGTCGATATTACTTAGTAAGAATGTTTAGCAGAAAAGCCAACAAACGACTACCCGAAAAAATAAATATACAAGAAATGAATGTTACCATAGTCAATACAAGTTCAGTTCATGTTGTTTTTTGTTTTGAAATAGTTTTTAATGCTCTTTACTTGAAATAATTTCAGCGAACTGAAATTAAAACGAAATTTGAGACGATAACTACTTAATTGAATTTTTATTAAAACTAAACATGCCATAATTCCTCAAGCACAAAATAACGGAAAACATTCAAATATGTTTATAAATATTCCTTATGTTGACGGAACTCTCTTAAATTGTTTACACAGAATGCTCAGGTGCCCCTCCTTCAAATTGAAAACGGGAATCTCCATTTCAAAGTCGCTGCCATTTTAATTTTTTTAACAGGTTCGTGAAATAAAAAAAAAAATTTTTTTTTTACAAACTACTTAAAAATAAAAACCAATGAACTTTTCTACCATAAAAAGTAACTTTTATTGACTATGGTACCATTTATTTCTTGTACATTTATATTATTATGTATATAACATTTTCTCTTTGTAAGGAAACATCATTTTGTTGGTCACTCTTGGCTACGAATGGAAACAAAGTTGATATAAAAATAAATATTTTCGCAAAAATTATCTTTGCTTTCATCATATTTTGTTTAGGGTAAAATTTTTGAGCATCAAAAACTATCTTTTTAGGTCTTTTTATAACCTATCATATTTTCATCAATCACAATCCATTTTCTGTAGGCTGTTTTTGAACCCAGTCAACGACGGTTACTTCTGCTAGTATATATATATATATATATATATATATATATATATATATATAGAGAGAGAGAGAGAGAGAGAGAGAGAGAGAGAGAGAGAGAGAGAGAGAGAGAGCAAGAAGACGCGACGTTGCCGGGAATCGAACAAGGATATACGAATGTTCCACACTTTCAATATTTTAATGAGTGAAATAACCCAATTCTAAACTAAATCGATTAATTGCCTGCTCGTCGGAAATCCACTGCGATGCACCAGGAGGAAACTTGAAATGTCTTCCTGTTGTGACTTCATCCAAAATGCATTGCACTGTAGAGAACTTACGGTTGATTTCATATTCTTTTTAAATATAAATGGCTTAAATTAAAGTATAAAACGCAAAAGTCAAATAATATGGTCTTACTGTGCTTTAAACATTCATTTCGTACGCGCCCCTGTCTTATCAAAAAACCCACTTTTGATTTCATATACCAGGCCCTTCTGGTTTTGCGGTGACAAAACTTATAAAATTTACTTGTGATGTTAGGCTGTATCAGAGTGTTAGTTTTGGTCAAAATTGGACTGTTCCTTCTTTACTTGGAATTTTTCGATTATCGATGTTATCAGGCGCATAAAAAAAACTATCTAAGAACACTTCCAGACATATAAAGTATATTTGTATACAATTTCAAAAACATTAGTTTAGCCGTTTCGGAGTTCATAGGGGTCGAACTCACATACACACAAAGTGATTTTATACATACTTGTAAGTAGAACCTTAGGACGATTAGAATTAACATTTAACGTCACTTAATGTTATATCTCGAATCATTATTTCGATTTTTTGATCAAAATTACTTACATGGTTTTTATTTAAGCTAAAATTTAACGTTTAAGCTTAAGTCGCCTTAGAAGCAGTTGAAATTCAGTGATTTTCGTTTATAAATTGTCGCATATCTAATCTTAATGCATATCTGAAATACTTGAATTTTCAAAATGGCAGGTTTTGCTAATATTATGCTTCCAAAATGTCTTAAAGTACTTAAATGAAAGTTAAATTTGGAGAATATACATTAATTTCTGTCTTATCCCAATTTACAAAATCGGACGTATTTGAATTTTCTCGAAGAGTTTCTACTCCTTTCGTGGACCTTTTATCGATAACACGATATTAAACTAAATTTACATTATCGACCTTACGACAATCAGCCATGTTCCTAAGTTCATAATGAATATATCTGGGCAGGAGCTGCTAAAAACAGCCTATCCTGCCTTGACAGAGTACAAAATAGACTTCGTGGCTTAGTGGGGGATGCCCTTTTCTCTACCCTGCAACCCCTCTCTCACAGAAGAGACGTTGCGAGCCTATCCTTGTTTTATCGTTATTTCCATGGCAAGTGCTCGTCTGAACTCCAATCTCTGGTCCCCCCTCGCCAATCTTTCACAAAAAACACCCGTCTAGCTGAATCCACTGTGAAAAATTTTCCTCACTTTTTATCTGTGCCTAAATCAAAACGTGGATTCCATGAGCAAAGCTTCTTTCTTAGAACTGCACGCCTGTGGAACTCTGTTCCGTCTGCCTGCTTCCCACCTGACTACAACTTGGATGTCTTCAAGTCCAACGTTAACAAATTCCTAATGAACCGCCCCCTTAAGTAAACACTTCATCAAATCTCTCCACTAACGTAATGTACTTGCAATAACCCTTATCCTTGAGTGGCTTCCGGGCCTAGATAAGTGGTGATCACTGTGTAAAAAAAAATGAACCGTTAAAGGCAATTCTATAAAGCGAAATACATAAAAATTTTAACAATTCACGTTGAAGTTTTCACGATATTATTTAATATCCGTATATTTCGCATTTTGTCATCAACAACTGCAACAACTAACTGACTTAATTGAATTGAATTTCGAAAATTATTATGAAAACCTGCATTTTTGTTGCGCAAATTTATGTGGCATCATGACCCGCATGGTATTTTTGATCGTTGATTTAAAATGCGTACTATATGCCAAATACTTGGCTGACATTATATAATTTGTGCTCAGTTTTTTCATTAAATACTAATCCCTATGAATTCCTAGTAATCCCAAGTAATCTCTAATTGTGAATCAAACGGATGCCATAATACATAGTTCGCTGTAGCATATCACGACAAATGTAGAAATTTTATTTTTCTTTATTTACCCCCCCCTTCCTTTCCCCCCTCTAATTGGTATAGTTTCTTCGCTCTTTCTCCCCTTCTTTTTCCCCCTCTCTCGGTGAATCTGGTGCTACTACTTCTGGCTGTGTCTCGTGATGTTCGATAAAAGGAAGAAGAAAAAACACAACAGACTAGCAGAAGAAAAGGAAAACGCCAGAGCTGTGTTAGGCTTTTGAAAACGCCAGAGCGATGTTAGGCATTTGAAAACGCCAGAGCGGTGTTAGGCTTTTTGAAAACGCCAGAGCGGTGTTAGGCTTTTTGAAAACGCCAGAGCGGTGTTAGGCATTTGAAAACGCCAGAGCGGTGTTAGGCATTTGAAAACGCCAGAGCGGTGTTAGGCTTTTTGAAAACGCCAGAGCGGTGTTAGGCATTTGAAAACGCCAGAGCGGTGTTAGGCATTTGAAAACGCCAGAGCGGTGTTAGGCTTTTTGAAAACGCCAGAGCGGTGTTAGGCATTTGAAAACGCCAGAGCGGTGTTAGGCATTTGAAAACGCCAGAGCGGTGTTAGGCATTTAAAAACGCCAGAGCGGTGTTAGGCTTTTTGAAAACGCCAGAGCGGTGTTAGGCTTTTTGAAAACGCCAGAGCGGTGTTAGGCATTTGAAAACGCCAGAGCGGTGTTAGGCTTTTTGAAAACGCCAGAGCGGTGTTAGGCTTTTGAAAACGCCAGAGCGGTGTTAGGCTTTTTGAAAACGCCAGAGCGGTGTTAGGCATTTGAAAACGCCAGGGCGGTGTTAGGCTTTTTGAAAATGCCAGAGCGGTGTTAGGCTTTTCAAAACGCCAGAGCGGTGTTGCGACTTTGGAATTACGACAGAGTATATTGTCGGCCTCTGCTTTACATCAGAGCGATGTTGCGACTTTGGAAATACGACAGAGTAGATTGTCGGCCTCTGCTTTACACCAGAGCGGTGTTGCGACCTTCGAACTAAAGCACCGGAACGGTTTCGCGAACTTTGACATGCCAAAAGAAAAAAAAGCAAGTAAAAAGTATATTTGTTATGATTGTTCTTTATGAACCGCCAGAGGGACTGATTTGGCAGCCCAGCCGAATTATACATTTCCTTCCTTTCCTATTTTTCTTTCTGATAAAATTTATATCAGTTTACCTTGGCCCCTTTTTTTCTTTTTTTTTTTTTTAATCTGAGTAAATTTCTTTAGAACACTTAGCCTCGGGCAACGGGATAAAATTCGTTGAACGTCACGATAAAATTCCCGTTACAAAGATTTATACAAACGTTCAGGGCGATCGACCCCGTAATTTTCAGCAAAACTGTAACGGACACACATTTTCACGAAGAACTTCCACGCCCTCCAGATCCTATTAGACATAAAACTATATTAAAATAAATTGACACTATCCATCTTAGAACTATCAGCTATGTTCCTAAATAATGATCAATTAAAGTGAATTCTATAGAGCGAAATACATAAAAATGTTAACAATTCATATTGTGATTTTAACAATATTATTTAGCATCCGTGTATTTTGCGTTTTGTCATCAATAACTGCAACAACTCACTGACTTCAATTGAATGTAAAGTTGGCGTTTCATTTCTAATAAACTTAACACATTTTGATTAGATCTTCCGCTATGTACACTTTCAATATAACTGTTAGTATACAAGGTTAATGAAAGAAGATGAGATCGCTGTGTTATCAGCGTATAAGAAGCCATTAGAATTTTGACTTCAGCGACATCTCTAACAAACGCAAATGTAATAAGTCGCAGTTAATGGATGGTATATATCCATTATATGAAAGTCGTGACTCTGTTTGTTCACAATTTGATTAATATATATAAAAGTACACAGTGTCACAAAGGAATTTTCATAACGAAAAAAAAACTTTTATAAAGTTTTATTCTATCATAATTTATATATATATATATATATATATATATATATATATATATATATATATATATATATACTGTTTATTAAAAAACAATATTAAAACCAATCATAGTTTCTATATATATCATTTATTAAAAACAATATTAAATACAATAATAATTTCTATATATACTATTTATTCAAAAACAATATTACAACAATCATTTCTATATATATACTATTTATTAAACACAATATAAAAACAATCATAATTTCTATATATACTATTTTTAAAAAAAAATATTAAAACAAAAATAATTTTTATATATACTATTAATTCAAAAACAATATTTTAAAAAAATACAACTTAACATTTCTTTATATTTTAAAATAGTTCTTCCATTTTTTCCATTAACTTGATTTAATTAACACTTTAAATAACATTTATTTATACAAATACAAATTCATTAACTTATTAAAAATGATTTTTTCTTTGACTAACTAATCAAAGCCAAACACTCCCCAGGTATTTAGAATTCTCTCTTTTCTTATTTAATCTTCTTTCGATTGGGATTTTCTTTTGAAATTTTGAAAAATGTTATATTTTTTAATATTTTATTTTATTTTACATATCATGAGCATGAAATTGGCATTAAATAAACCCCGATCAAAGTCGGGTAATACTGCTAGTATATATATATAGTAGAGATGGTAATTAATAAAAACTGAAGAAAGTGCTCAATACTGTTGTAGAGCAAATATGCGTTTTATTTTTTATTACCGTACCTTTCTGTTAAGTTACATTATTGCTTCGGCTACTCGGCCGTTTTTGGGGGCCGTTTGTAGCGAAAAGGTCTGAGGACGCTACAGACGGCCCCAAAAAACGGCAGAGTAGCCGAAACAATAATGTAACTTAACAGAAAGATACGGTAATAAAAACTAAAACTTATATATATATATATATATATATATATATATATATATGTGTGTGTGTGTGTGTGTGTGTGTGTGTAATTAGAGGTACCAGTGGTAAAAAGGATAAAAGTGCTCATTACGTTAGTAGAGCTGAATATGTTTTTTTTTTTACTTTACAGCATCAAAATATTAACTCAGATCATTACAATTGTTTCAACAGACAGAGGAATTCCCTGAGAGAAGGGAAGAGGTATTCCCTGAGAGAAGGGAAGAGGAATTCCCTGAGAGAAGGGAAGAGGATATGCATTTTTGTGGATATTAAGAAAACAAGAGAAATATATTGAGACCGGAAAATATAATTTTTAAATAAGTATTTATATAAAGAAAGAAGAGACAGAAGAAGAAAAAGGAAAGAGAATAAATGAAGCATAGATATGTGCTATGGACAAAATCAGTTGAATTAAAAAAGTGATGGGTGTGGATTAACGTATTTGAAACTACTTTACGCGTGAACAGGATATTTAACATTGCTGCAATGTTAACATATGTTTATTTGATTGTATTACACACACACACACACACACACACACACACACACATATATATATATACATATATATATATATATATATATATATATATATATATATATATATATATATAGTAAGTTATAAAATATATATGGCGATTAAGCTACACTGAATATTCCACGTTTCATCCACTCTAGGATCCTTAATCCTGAAGAATCCTAGTGGATGAAACGCGGAATATTCAGTGTAGCTTAATCGCCATATATATTTTATAAATTACTAACTAGCTCTACCTACGTATTGAGCACTGCTGAAGTAAATACTTAAAGTTTACGCATAAATTTATACTTTCGTATATTAATTTTATGTGAGTAAATGAAGTAGCTATATATATATATATATATATATATATATATATATATATATATATATATATATATATATTTATGTGTGTGTGTGTGCATGTGTATACACACACACACGTCATAGTTACGTTGACACACCGGTTCCCGCTGGATCCCGAAGTTAAGCAACGTTGAACCTGGTCAGTATTAAATGGGTGCTGTATGTGCATTCCACTTATCTCGGCATTGTTTCCAGTTGTCCTCCAACAGTGCCGATTCAGGAGAGGTGTTGCTCGAGATTGCGTAACCCCTGCCTCACAATTACACGCTGCCTTTACAGGGGGTATCATTTGTCTTTCGAGACTGAATGGAGGCATCGAGATGTCTATATATATATATATATATATATATATATATATATACAGCTCATCAGTCAAGACTCCTAACCATTACGCTAATCGGCGACTGCTATACGAGTTATGAATTAACGATGTTTGTTCATCGTCCGAAATACCTAAGCTCGATTTGTTTACAAAAAGGGCATTGCTTTATACGTTATATATAACAAAAAAAAATGAGTATATATATATATATATATAATAATTTTTTGTGTTATATATATATATATATATATATATAGTTAGAGATAGATAGATAGATAGATAGATAGATAGATAGATAGATAGATAGATGTAGAGCTCTAGAAAATATTTAACTGTGGAGTACTTCTAAAGTCTGATAACACAAAAGATATTTTAACCCTACATGTGGTCTCGGACTGCACTTGACAGACTGCCGCAACTTTTATTTAGTGCATCTCTTTTGCTGCGCTGTCGTTTTCAAATCTCTTAACTTGGCCCACCGCCAATGTCAGGTTTAAATTAAGATATGCCCCCGGCGACTTCTTTTCTTCGTCTCACTTAAACACGCGCATCTCTAGAGAAACATAAAGGGTTTTTTTTTTAGCAATGTCGAATAAGTCATGTAGATGTTGAGGCAGACCAAGCACTTTTTCAAACCCCACGTCACATTCCCGTGTTAAATATCTTCTCGTCAATTTTTGATTTTAACATTTTCTTATGCTTTTTTTTTTTTTTTGGTGTTACGCACATATTATAATGCATACTTCCATGAATATAGAACATAAGACGTGAAAGAAAAGGTTACAATAGCGTTTTATTTTTTTGTAAGATATTTTATTAGAGGAAATTTTATTGATTAGTGTGTGTTTTATGTTGCTTAATTCTTTGATATATTATATCCTTGTTGGATCCGATTTTTGAAGGAAACTAGTTAGCCGTCCGGCGTTGCCCGGTCATACAATACGCTTTAACATGTATGCAGATTGCGTATGTATTATTATAGAATTAATCTTCAATTTATTATTATATATTACGAGAAATAATTTGCTCGCTGGACTAATTCGCAAAAAAATATATATATAAAAATAATAATGATAATGTCGTTCATCAAATTCTGTCTGTGTTTGTTTACAATATCACGTCATCTGATATTTGGGCTTGACGATGAATGACTTGTAAAAGTCACTTCTGATTAATATTTAGTTTTAAAATATACAAACGAAAAAATAATATGCTGCGATTTTAAATGGTCTCTCTTTTTTATCGTAAATTGAATTTATTAATGAGAAAAAAAACAAATAAAACAAAATGGTGAGGTACACCTGGCCTTGAACAGAGCATCATTCGATTTGTAATCGAATGCTCAACCATTGAGCTATATCTCCAGATGACGATGATTTGCTTTTTTTTTAATTTTAAAAAGAAATGATTTGCTGAGATTTTATTTTTTACCTTAGACGGTGTAACGTAAAATGTTCCCCTGTAAAAATGCTTCTTTTTTTTCTATAAGAGAGAAAAGCTATTTTTAAAGCGGATTTTTCCCATTTTCGATACTTATTGGATGCATTTCTGGACAGGACATATCTAAGAAAACTGCTCGACATGTTTGTGTGAAATTTGCAAAGGATTAGCTCAGCCGTTTCGGAACCTATGGAGAAGGAACTCATACACACAGTGACTTTTATATAGTAGTAGAAAGAGATATATTTTGTATTCTTGTAGGAATTCACTCTGGTGTTCTTAGCTGTTTTAGTTTTTGTTTTGTGTTTGTTCTTGTTTTGTTTTTGTTTGTTTGTTTGTTTTGTTTTTGTTTTGTTGTTTTTTTTTTGTTTGTTTTGTTTTGTGTACGGTAATATCGCATATTTTGTAGGATTAATAAATCCAAGTTACGGATTTTGTTATTAATGTAACGATGAGGTGGGTTTTAAGATTTTGCTGGAGTTTTTAATGTTTTCGTAAGGTGTAACGTAGTTGGGCGTTCTAGGATACTAGACTGCAGTAAACATTCGCTATTAGGAAGGACATTCCCAAAGGTAATGCCACTTATTTTTTATTCAGCCCGATAAATCAAAGGAGATTGCAAATGACATTGTTATAATGATTGAGCTTATGCATTCATGGCCATAATGTTTCACTTCTCTGCTGCAAATATTGACGGTGGGAGGCTAAGAGACGGCAACTTATGTCATGTACGTACGTCAGAAGCAGAAATACGTTATTGAATTTCCTGCAAAAATATATTGAGAATGGTGGTGACTATGTAGAAAATAAATTCTGGAGAACAAAAGTTTCTTCGTTTTAATGATACCATTCTCATCTGTGTAGCTCTTTAACTTTTGGATTTAAAATAAGATGCTTTATCTTTGGAATGACCCTCGTATGATAAAGTGCACTCCGGACGCCCATGCACAGCCATCGTTCATCGCTGCCTAAACTGCATGGAAAACAGTAATGACAGCGTAGAAAAACAAATTCTGGAGCACAAAATGTCGCTCATTTTAATGAAACTATTCTCATATTTGAAACTCTTAAACTATTTTAATTAAAAAATAGGAATCTTTAGTTTGAAACCATTCTCGTATTAGAATTATTTGGACTACTGTTCTTATCGTCAGTGTAATTTCACAACGTTTCGATCGATGTAAACTCCGCCTTTCTTCAGGTTTATCTTATCAAGCTCTAGAATTTGTTTACCGAACTCGGGAATCTGCAAGGAATTTCATAGATAATCATTTTATTAAACCCAAGGGTTAAAGTATGCCTTCATTCTGTCAGCCATGACTGATTAGAAGACTTACCTAACTTACAATTTACATTTGTAGTTTTGAGTGTCGCCCGCACTGGGTATTGAACTTTCAACCTCCAGAAAGGTGTAACTTACAATTAAATTTTCACTAAATACTTTATTCAACTTGCAAGTGATCTTGTTTGTAAATTTGTCTGTGAATATTTTGTCATTAATGTCTATTTTGTTCGTGGTGACTAAAATAATAGAAATTTCAAAAACAAACAACAAATAATGCTTCTGGCTTTTAGTTTATTTCCTATTAATTTATAGCAATATATATCTAAATAAGTTGTAATTTCCCGCCTTACACCCTAAGTGTATATTTACTGTATTATTATATAAAAGTCACTTTGTGTGTGTGTGTGTGTGTGAGAGAGAGAGAGAGAGAAAGAGCGAGTTCCTTTGTTAAAGGTTCCGAAACGGCTGAGCCTATCTTTTGCAAATTTCACACAAAGCTAAATCATATTTCTGGCAGTGTTCTTAGATATGTCTTGTACAGAAATTCGTCCGATGAATATCAAAAATCGAAAAAAATCCGATCTTAGAAATAGTCATTCTCCTGTTATAGGTAAGAAAGAATTTTTACAGGGGACTATGTTACGTTACACCGGTGTAACCATGGCCGGTGTAACGTAAAATATTCTCCTGTAAAAGTTTTTTCTTATTTATCTATAAGAGAAGAAAAACTGTTTTTAAGATCGTCAAGCCCAAATATCAGCTGACGTGAAATTGTACACAAACGGGATTGTCGGACTGACTTTCTCATCTTGGTTGTTATAGTCACAACGTTTCGGTCGTTTTGCCCTCCGGCCTTCATCAGGTGTATTGTATCGAACTGGGGAACCGTTTGTTAGGAGTTTCGAACCCAACCCTTTATTATTATTACAGGGGTACCGTGTTCGGACTCCAGCTAGGCTCTGTGACTATAACAACAAAGACGTTGTATCAAAGTTTACAGTTACCCAAAGGTGCTGAGTTCAATCCTGAACGAAGGAAGTGAAAAGTAACATTCAAAAACAAAAAATCAGCAACTATGTCCCAGAGCCTAGCTGGAGTCCGAACACGGTACCCCTGTAATAATAATAAAGGCTTGGATTCGAGACTCCCAACAAACAGTTCCCCAGTTCGATACAAAACACCCGATGAAGGCCTGAGGGAAAAACGGCCGAAACGTGTGACTATAACAACCAAGATGAGGAAGTCAGTCCGACAATCTCAATAAATGAAAACACTTCATCTCAAAAATACAGACAATTACTAAACACAAACGGAATTCAATGAACGACATTATCATTATTATTTATTTATTTATTTATTTATTTATTTTATTTTATTTATGTATTTATTATTTTTATTTATTTTTTTTTTTTTTTGCGAATTAGTCCACCGAGCAAATTATTCATCGTAATATATAATATTCAATAGAGGAGTGATCCTACAATAATAATACATACATACCCAATCTGCATAAATCAAAATATCATATTGCCGTGTATTGTACGACCGGGCAACGCCGAGCGTTCAGCTAGTGGATCTCTAAAAAGACGTTTGCTCAATTTAATATCGCAATGCTGAAAAAGAAAATTGATCTTATTCTTGGCCACATACTACATCCGATAACTTTACATCCTATGATGTAATAATAACTCTAATGTGTAAACTTCTGATCGAATTTCCAAATACTCTGCACTTATGTTTACACTAACATCGTGTAAAATCACAGCCACTATACTGGGCATTTGAAGTGGGGATAGTGTATCATATGTTTTATGGTCATTAGACATCCACCCATGTATTACCTTCTCCTTTCGGAATGAAGTTTGGGTAGTATCTGTTCTGCTGTAATGAAGGTATTCTGCCAAGTATTATCCATACTTCAGAGGATTATGGAGTATATGTTCTGTTTTATTAAACCATCTTCCTTGGTTTTACTTCTTTTGGGGGGAAGACTATTGTAGTATATGCTCCTTCGTCATGAAAACATTATCTCAGGCATTGCATCATCTTTGCATATATACATATATATATCTTCTTTGTATATATATATATATATATATATATATATATATATATATATATATATATATATATATATATATAGTAATGAAATCCAAAGGATGTAGTGTTTACCTGATATACGCATTGGTAAATTTCAATCTAATATAAATACCAGTGTTTATATATAGATAATTTAATCCCAACCGAATATTATATATATATATATATATATATATATATATATATATATATATATATATACCACCGGGACCAGCATATATTTGATAGTTTAATTTTTATTAACTACTCAAGTTTCTGCCTCTAAGTTAAATGGATTCTAAACTTCATTTACAATAACATAACGGTGTATATATTCCTTACACTGCATTAATCAATGTTTTACCATTTCCTGAAATCAAAACGGTCTTGAAGCAGCATTGTTTTCTTTATATAAATCAAGTTTCTAGATCCGCATACCGGAAATGGATGCGTGCAGAATATTTCCTCCCGACAAAGACGTTTCCGGAAGATGAACGCAAGAAAAGTAAACAAAATAAATATTACTATAGCACTTGAATAAAATAAGACTTTTCTCTGAGTTTTATTTCTCTAATATTTTTATTGCATTTTAATCCGAAACAAGGTATTGCAACTTTGATGTGGGTACTACTAACTGAAACATAATTGCAAGGACACTGTGTAGGGAGTTTAGCAACAAGATGTCTGTTTATATTACATCTGAACTTCTGCATGTCTGTATAATTGGGGAAGCAAGGACCCGGAAGTGATTTTCAAAGTCTAGCAGTTCTGGGAAATAAACTATTAGTGAAGAAGGCTTTCCGACATCTGGGGATCTTTATTGTGTAGGGGTGAAACTTTGCTACTTGTCGGATGTGTCGGGGGTATTTACGTCGAGGGAGTACAAGGGCTTGTAGTTTATTGAAGCATCTACTATTAAAATACTTTATAAAACAGGCAGAGGGATGAAACATATCGACAATGGAACATAGGTTGAAGCCTAGCTGACAGTTCAGGACCTATTAAATTAGCGACTCTCCTTTGAACCCTGTTCAGGAGTAGGGGACTAGTAGCAGATGTACCAGATCAAATATGACAACAATACCCCATCCATGATCGAATTGTTGCCTTGTAGAGGTACAGGATACTTTCAGGCGTAAGTAACTTTCTAGTACGATAGAGAGAGCCCACTTTTTTTGCAGCAGCCTTAGCAATGCCCTCAATGTATTTGTTTCAATTTATGCTCCTTGTGAGGAGTTTGAACTGAAGTACTTTCAATTAATGTAACATTAGTCATAGCTATTGGTTGTTGAGAAAGTTTCTTGAAAGAAGCTTAGTCTTAGCAGCATCGAATGTTATTTCCATTTTTGTCACCATTCGTCTACAGATTGGAGGTCTTCCTCTAGGGTTGCTGCCATTGTCTTAGACATTTCTTTATTCGTTTCCCCCCTTTTCGCCTGTTATAGAGCATGGTGTCACAAGTAAATATACCCATCCCCGAGACAATTTTATCAGGGAGATCATTTATGAATATCAGGAATAATAAAGGTTCAAGGATCAACCCCTGATGTACACCCGCATTTATATCATATTGTTTGATATACAATCATTAATTACAACGATATTATGAGGGGTGGGGGATCGGTTTTTGTTTGTATTTTATCTTATTGTATTTATTATGACAATCATGAAAGGTTAGATATTTTAGTTTGTTAAAACAGACAAAAGTCATAGCCCTTTGACTTAGGATGAGTGCTTATCGCCCTTTGACTTGGAATGAGTGACAAATTGAAATATGGTAAAATATGTTCTCATTTTGCATTAAATACTAATCCCTATTAATTCTTAACTGTGGATCAAACGGATACCATAAGACTTCGTCCGCTGCACATAATCATAACAAATGTCCATATAAAATGTCAGCCAGATCGGCTCAGTAGTTTACGAAAAGAATTGGAACGGACACACAGACGAACAAACGCACAGACAGACTAAAATATATAATATTAAAAAATATATATATCAAGAAATATTCTTCAGATGTCATTTTAATGTGCGCGTTTCACATGAAAGTCCTACATCAAACGTAAGCGTGAAAATCCAAATAAATTATTTCAAAGTTAAGTGTTACAACCTAACGAAAATGGTATTGGATACGTGACAGAGGAAAGAAACTTGTATGTGACATTTAAGCGTGATAGAATAATTAGTTCAAAATTCAACACTGGGTATCAATGAGAATGCTATCTCAAATATAAAGTTAATGTAAAAACGAATTATATGCAAGGATGTGTGCATGGATATGTTTGTGTAGTCGTTTATAGCTATGAATATAATAATATAAGGTACATTATAAGTTTCCAGAATTTAACTGTAGCGGCACCTTTATTGATAGTATACACATAGAACTCTAGATACCTTTGAAGTAATCTCCTCCAGCTTCAATGCACGTGTTGTACCGTTCCAACAATTTCTGAAAGGCTCCGATGAAGTCTTCTTGTGTGAGCGTATCAATGAACCTCGTCACAGGCATTTTATCTCATCAATTGTCGTATAACGACAGTCTCTAAGATTTTCTTTGAGCTTAAGGAATAACCAAAAGTCAAAGAGAGCAAAGTCTGGGACTATAGGAAGGATGAAGAATTCGTTCGTAAAAAAGGGAGGAGGCGTTATTAATATTTTATTTTAACATCGTTTTTTTCATTTTACCTACTAATCGTCGACTAATTTGAACTTTTTATGAAAACTTTCAAATAGCATGTTGTACACTAACGACGAACTGATATAATCTGGCTGTGTTTTAAATCAAAATAAATGTTTTGTTGTCTTTCAATTTGGAATACATTACAAGGAAAATATTTGAGAAAAATGTACACGGAAATTACCTGGGGATTTATGTAATAATTTGAAAATTTACAAAAAAAAAAAACAACAAATCTCTAATTGAAAATGTATAAATATTAAAAGAATCGGAATCGGAAATCGAATTGGAATCGGAAATTTAGAACACAAATCGGTAATTTGATCGGAATCAGGAAAAACTTTGGAATCGTCTTATCACTTATATATATATATATATATATATATATATATATATATGTATATATATATATATATATATAAATAGCAAATTTATATATATATATATATATATATAATTATTTTTTTACTATAATAATTAAATACCTACAGACACTAGTGTTTCATCCTTTCGGGATTCTTCAGTGCAGGGTGTCACGATTACTACCAGTCGAACGATTCGAACCCCGCGACACGAGAAATCTCTGGCTCGATTAGCGGAGGCCGTATCCATTCGGCTACCATTAATCATGTGAAATAGCGTTGAATTTTAAACATTTTAATTTAAATGTTCATTACGTCAGACAGACAGTGATCAAATCGTTATACGATGATCTACGCATAAGAGCTAAATTGACCGAGCATATATATATATATATATATATATATATATATATATATCCTGTATATGTCCTTAAATTATATCCAGTAGTGAGCCTCCATCTTGCGGGCTTTGGGGAGTGTGGAGCCACCCTTCAATTGCCATTGCTCCCAGGTACACTCTGACCTGGAGTGGTAGTGCCTGTTAAGGTCCCAACTGTGGGTTAAATAGAAACTGACTTGAAAACAACAAATGTATTCTATTAAAATTTTTCTTCAAAATCTTTGGATTCTGCATTAAATAACATGAAAAGGGTTGATATGCCGTAAAACAAAAACAACTAACCAGCCAACCTTTATATATATACTAGCATGGGTGCCCGGCGTGGCCCGGGTGTTTGGAGGTGTATGCTGAGCAAAACAAAAAAAAGAAAAAAAAGAGAAACTGTCAATTTTTTAAAATTTGTCCCTTATTATGAACCCTTCAAATTTATTGTTTAGGGCTTAAATCAAGTTATTAAGTTGGATCCATGTCCAAGGAACCTATATCTAAAATTTTATAGACCAAAAACTGTCGGAGAAATTTGGTAGAGTTCTCAAAGGATAAATCGTTGAACTTTGACCCCTTAACAGGAAAATTTCTGGCCGAAACCCGATCACGTTGATTTTTCCAAATCTCAGTACCCTGGATATCAAATCTCGAGTGTGTAGACTAAAAATTGAGAGAGTTATTGCGTAGGGAAATGTACACAGACAGACAGACACACACACACACACACACGGTCACTTATATATATATATATATATATATATATATATATATATATATATATATATATATATACAGAGAGAGAGAGAGAGAGAGACTGTGCGTGCAGAAAGAGAGTAAGAAATACCGCAAGAAGAGAGGGAGATAGATAAAGGATAAGAGAGAGGGAGAGAGAGATATTCTTTCCAGTTCAAAGATTTATCGATAGTCGAAATAACCTTTTGTCTGTTTTGTCTTGCTTACATTGTAACTGCGTTGAATAAATGTAAATTATCAAAATGGCTGACTGGCTGACTGGCTTTCCGGATTCCGTTCCCAATATTTGTACAAAATCTGATGTCCTAAAACAATCGTCCAAAATTAATACGACCAATGTTTGTGAACGTTGCATATTTTTCTTTTCTTTTCTATCGATTTATCTATTTACTGTTTTCATTTATATCTGGGTGTTTGTCCATCTATCAATCGATTTACTTGCTAAACACCTATCTATCAATCAGTTTAATATATCCATCAATTGATCAAGCTATTATATTAATCATAGGTGTCTTTCTATATATAACTATCTATTCATCCATTTAAATATATCCAGCAATCTTTTTATTATATATGTCTCCATACTTATATATATATATATGCATACATATATATGTGTGTGTGTGTGTGTGTGTGTGTGTGTGTGTGTGTGTGTGTGTGTATGTGTGTGTGTGTGTGTGTGTGTGTGTGTGTGTGTGTGTGTGTGTGTGTGTAAAAGGTATTTTTGAAAGCTTACAATGCAGGAATATGCAGTCGTTATGAACACATGAATTAATAAATAAATGAATGAAAAATAATTCAATATTTTTTTATATTATTGTTTTATTTATTTATTTATTTATTTATATACCTTAATTTTTTATAAATTGTGGATGGTACGTATTTCAAAGGTCCTTTCGGGTAATAACCCATCATCAGTGGAGAAACAAATCCACTCTCTCAGATGTAAATTGTAAAGTGGCTGTTTTGTTTAGATTTTAAATCCAAACGCTCAAAGATTAATTAATTCCGTTACATGCTCAGGGGAAATAATTCTTTTTTTTATTACTTGTCTATAGATTTTCTGATCAAAGGGACGTAATTAATATAAATAATTAAAATAAATATAAATTTAAAAAATAAAAAAAATAAAATTACTGAATTATTTATCATTTATTTATTTATTTATCTGCTCATAACGAATGTATATTCCTGCATTGTAAGCCTTCAAAAACACCGGTTACATGTATACCACACACACGCACACACACACACACACACACACACACACACACACACACACACACATATATATATATATATATATGCATATATACACACACACATATATATATACTTAATATATATATATATATATATATATATATATATATATATATATATATATATATATATATATATATATATTAAGTATGGAGACATAATAAAATACATTGCTGGATATATAGAAAAACACCTGTTACATGTATACCACACACACACTCATATATATATATATATATGCATATATACATACACACACACACGCACACACACACACATATATATATACATACACACACACATATATATATATACAGTTGTGCCCGATATTATTCATACCCCTCGGATCTTTGAGATTTCTATGAGAATATTGCTCAAACCAGAAGGTAGACAATATTAAAGGGATTTCAAACAATAAATCAAGCATAAGCATTTAATTTAAACTCAACAAATAAATAAATTATGCAAGTTTGAAACATTATACAAAGAAAAACAATAATGGCACTAGTTCAAAATTATTCATACCTCTCTTACTAATAGTCAATAACATGCCCTTTATTCTTAATAACTGCCTGTAACCGTTTTGGATATTTATCAACAAGGTTTTTACAAGCATCAACACTGATTTTTTACCATTCTTCAATGCAGTAGTTCTCCAAATCCCTCAAATTTCTAGGTTTCCGCTTTTTAACCTCAGTTTTCAATATGCGCCAGAGGTTTTCGATAGGGTTCAGGTCGGAACTCTGGCTAGGCCATTCCAAAACATTAATTTGATTATCCTCAAACCATTTCTTGACTATTTTGGCAGTATGTTTTGGATCATTATCCTGTTGAAGGACCCAGTTTGGTCTTAAATGGAGCTTCTCCGCATCCTGTCTAATGTTTTTCTGGAGTATCTCCAAATATTGCTCCTTCTTCATGGTTCCATCTATCTTGACCAAACTACCTGGACCACTAGCCGAAAAGGAACCCCAAAATATTAGACTACCACCACCATGTTTCACCGTGGGTATGGTGTTCTTTGGGTTGTAAGCTTCTCCTTTCTTCCTCCAAACGTAAGAAGCATCCATATGGCCAAACAATTCAATTTTTGTTTCGTCAGTCCACAAAATACTTGAGAAAACGGACTCTGGAGAATTCACATGGGTCCTAGCAAACTTTAGACGTGCTGCAAGGTGTTTTCCGGTGTGCAATGGAGTCCTTCTTGGTCTTCTTCCTTTAAGACCATTTTCATGCAGAGTCCTTTGCAATGTTTGCCTTGATATTTTTATGACAGAAGACTCCAGATTTTCTAAAATGTCCTTAGTAGTGGTGGATGGATTTGCATTAACACTTCTTACAATATTCCTGGTGGCTCTAGCAGACAGTTTCCTTTTCCTTCCTCTACCAATCAAGTTGTTTGTTGTGTGGTGGCTCTGGAATTTTTTGGTGATGCTCTGTACTGTTGCTGTAGGGACCTCAAATTTCTTGGAAATTGACTTGTAACCTAAACCATCCTTATGTGAATTCACAATTTTAGTCCTAAGATCATTACTAAGCTCTTTTTTCTTCCTCCATTCTAATAATTTTTATTCTTTTATTGGTTTTCAGTTGATATCATTTTAATTTCTGAAAAATGCAAAAAACGAAATGAAATTAATCAAAGGTTGTATAAAAGCATTCAAAATAAGAATCAAACAGGAAACAAACAGTCAGAAACTCGATTAATACTGAAAAAATAAGGGGGTATGATTATTTTTTAACATTGCAGATTTTATAAATAGCTGTATATTTCTTTTATTACAAGTATCCCGAGATTTTAAAATGACGAAAATGATCAGAAGAGGTTTATTAAGAATATGTATCAATATGGGCGTAAACAATAAATTCTTACAAAGTTACACCTAATAAACTCAATTTTCAAGGGGGGGTATGAATAATATCGGGCACAAGTGTATATATATTTATATATATATATATATATATATATATATATATATATATATATATATATATATATATATATATAAGTATGCAGACATATAATAAAATACATTGATGGATATATAGAAAAACACCTTTTACATGTATACCACACACACATATATATATGCAAATATATATATGCAAATATATATATACAAATATATATATATGTATATATATATATATATATATATATATATATATATATATATATATATATATATATATATAAGTGTGGAGACACATGTAATAAAATAGATTGAGGAATCGATAGATATTTAAAGTGATAAATAGAGAAGTATATATAGGAAGACACCTATGATTAATATAATACATTCCTGCATTGTAAGCCTTCAAAAATACCTTTTATTCTTTAACAATGATTCAAGCAAACGACAGCATACTTTTTATACATGTCTTTATAATAGTTGGATCATATATCTATCAAAATATATATATATATATATATATATACACATCACTTTTAGCCGTTCCAATCCTACCTTAAGCAGCCCAGAGGATTAGTTGCTCCAAACGTGGTAAGATCACAACTATGAAGATGAGGATAAGTTCCACGCAT
Source organism: Euprymna scolopes (assembly GCF_053919585.1). Lineage (NCBI taxonomy): Eukaryota > Metazoa > Mollusca > Cephalopoda > Sepiida > Sepiolidae > Euprymna > Euprymna scolopes. Next base: position 47,445,374 of record NC_136511.1, on the reverse strand, counting down.
AAATAAATAAATAAATGAATATACAAATTACTAATTTCAAAAGATTCGAAATAAAATAATATATAAACGATTTAAATTGTATTCTTAGTGTGACTATTTTTAATTATTTTTGAAATTATTTATTCAATTTGTTTGTAAATTAATTTCCGCTGTCTGGATTGGGCGATGTTTTATAATCTATTTTAATTAACTGTAATTTGCAATTAATCATAAAGTCAACCATTTTTATATTAATTTTCTGTCTATGATTCTTATCTCATCTCATAGTTTGTTACCTCTCCTTACACATAGCAACAACACCCTCTCTCTTTCTCTCTCTCTCTCTCTTTCTCTCTCTCTCTTTGCTTCTCTCTCCCCCTCTCTTTCTCTCTCTATCTCTCTCTTTCTCTCTTTATTCGACGTTTCATTCATTTTATCTTCACTTAATTCTCGACCTTACGTTTGATTTCGTCCGTTACTTAAAATAGCACTTTCCAAAAATCATCATCGCACCAGATTTCTTTACTCCTCTTCTAATTTATTCCTTTACTTCAGGTGAACGTTATTTTTTTTTTAACTCAAACTTTTGGCAAACTTACCAGAATTTATATCCTGCTTCCAAACTATCTGAGGCAGTACGCGAGTTTATCACTAAATTTAAATTTTAGCTGTAAGCCTACTAAATAATACAATTGCAACAGAACCCCGGGATAAGGCATTAAAATTAGTAACAAAATACAGTAAAGTATGTAATACACATGTATATAATCAAATAACATTATAAAAAACACCGTAAGACGGGGCAAATACCGTAACTAAAGTCCGGAAAAACATCGTATTCCACATCGTAACCTGAAAAAATTAAGTGTCCTAGGGTCACCGTATCCCGGGGTTCTACTGTACTATCAGTAAGCCAGACAGATAGGTACATTTGTCACTACGATCGTTATTGACCCCTCCCCTCTATACACCAAGGAGAACCATTACCAGCTATTTCCAACATTTTACAAAATTAAAAGATTAGCCAGTCCTGGTCACATACGGAAGAGCTGTATCTATGGTAAAGGAACGGCGTGGATAGCGTATTTATTTTGTTAAACGTTTTTATTTATTTTCTAGCGAGGGCATCCGGCTTTGCCCAGTTGTAAAAAAGGTTCCAATATATTTTGATTGGCGCAGATATAGTATTTATTATTACAGAGTCGATTCTATATTGAATATTATATTGTACCTAATGGATAATACTAATTTCAAAAGATTACAAAATGACTTGAGTACCATCAGCTATAATCGAAACCAAAATATTCAGCGCTCCAACCGCGTACCCAATCGTTTAAACTATCGGCAGATAGATAAGAAAGATTTAACATTAAACCACTTGAAGTACTGAATGAATTTGCACATGCGCAAGAGTAATAGAAATATGTCGGCAAGTTGTAATGAATATTTTTCATTTAAACTTGCCGACATATTTCTGTACGCGTTATTCATCCATCCAAACAAAGATTTTACTCGTTATAAATCATCTTTGATGTGTAGTTACTATTTTCTGTTAATTTCAGTGTTATGTGTTTTAGGGTTTATCGGTTAAATATTTTAACACGAACACACATTCATAAATCTACTGCTTTATTTAGATAGTTTTATTTTTTGAACGCAAAGCATTCTGTTAAATGATAGGCCGGAGTATTACTCCAGGTGTCCATCTTCTTTTCACGGTCCATCGTATGCAATTTCTACAGCTAAAACTAGATACTTCTTCGTAATCGGTTAGGATATCCACCTAGCGATATCGTCCTACGTTTAGGATGGTATTTTCTAAAGAGTTCGAGCGATTTTGTTTTAATTATTCAGAAGATACTTGTCGGCGTTCTTATTTATTTAGACACAAGGTCGGTATTTAATATTCGAGAAAATCATGTTACTGGTTACTTTGGATTGGGTCAGAAATAAAAATGACCTCAGTTTAAAAAGATTTATCTTTAAATGATTGAGGAGTGATTAGTCGAAGATCAATATCTGGACAGATGCTTTCCTCTTCTTGTTTGTGTAATTTTCTATGACTAATCAAAATAACCACGTCGACTATTTTAAAGAGTGGATCACCAAACAGATCAATTGTGAGTAGTCGAAGTCTAGCAACGAACTGTGTTGGTATTACTTTTTTCATATTCACGATAAAACTGTCCGTTATTATTCGGCATGCAGATCTGCCTGCTTCGAAAAAAATTAATTACTATTTCCCATATATTATTTCTACGGTTATGATAAGAGAATATTCTTTTCGTTATTTTGACTCTCGAGTATATATCAGCTGTTACATGATAAGGGCTGTCCCCTTTTCATGTAAGTATAAACATAGAGAGATTTAGTTAAAATGAAAATGAAATAGAATAGACGAAATTCGAACCTCGTAATTTAGGTTTAGAAATAGATTACGAGAGAGAATTAGCGAATGGAATGTGAAAACAAACCATTGTTTAGCTTAGAGATAAAATAGTTTCAACAGAAGAATGTGCATTGTCAATTCTGTTATGAAAATTCAATTGATAATTTAATAATTATGTTTTTAACATATTGGAAATATAGGTTACTGAGAATATAGGTTAAAATTCCTTTTGTAAACAAAGGAAAAAGTTTTGGACACGCATTTCCAGAACACGTGAAAGAAGACACATGTTTTAACATGTGTATGACGTCATGGAAAATGGGAAGGTCTCGATATAGTTAGAAACTTTAGAGTTAAGTAAGGAGAAACTGAGGGAGAGTCAGAGGGAGTTTGAGGACGACAGACGACAGTCGGCAGTTGGGATTCGAACGTCTAGAAGCGAGACGGTCATTTTGAAACTTAGAATGTGAAGCTTTGAATTCTTGACTCAGAAAACCACGACCGGTCGGGAGAAGAAATAAACCCATGTGTTTTTATAAACGTCGTGTTTGTGTTGTAATTCTACCAAAAGGTAAAGTGAAAATTGTTATATATGTCTTATGTATATCATGTGGTTTAAAATGTGTTTACATACACATCTTACATACAATGTCTCAACACTCAAAGAGCTTCTACACTTCTAAGTATGAACATTTAATATATATGAATCTCTTTATAACACGAACAATCACTCTTACAACAACATCTCTCTCTAAGACTCTCACTATTAAAAAGTCCTAACAACGAACGATATAACAACAAAAAGAAACAGAGCAATAACAACAAGAATAATAATATATATACAACATCAGTTAATATCTTATATGTTTTTAGATAGTGATGTAGTTTTCGATTGATTAACTGTGTCTAACTGTATCGGATATATAATCGAGAGTCAAAACAATGAAAAGAATATTCTCTTGTCATAGCCCTACTTACTACTCGTTTTGGAACGATTAATCGGAATCGGGAATCGGAAAAATGTGTGCGTGTTTTCCGATGTCAAAAACGATTTCTTTGATTGCTTTTGTGTAATATAGCACGGATGCGCGTATGTAAAATGACGTCATCGGTAGGGAAAAATAAAGACTTTAAAATGGAGATCTCGTAGGAGACGGGATGACGTTCGAGATGACGTTCAAGATGACGATCACGTGGTGACCTTCCGGTCGTAACAATAAAGAAATAATTCTCGTTGTACAATTAAAAAAAAATGAGTTGAAGTTCTTTTCGATTCATTGTCTGCTTTGCGACTGCGGCATACAACGGGTTGCTTCCCAAACAACGTGACATTTGTTGTTGTTTTTTGTTTTGTTTTTTTGTTTTTTGTTTTTTTGCTAAAACTTTATTTTTGCTTAAAACTTAATTTTCGATTGCTGGTACAATGATAAAATAATTGATAAAATGATAAAAAGTGTTTGATTTTGCATTATCAATCACCCCTCCCTACAAACACAAGTCTATGTTCACGTACGCGAAAATATATGCGCATATTATGTGGAGTTTTGCGATATTCTATAAATAGAAAAAATCTATACCTAAATATCTTAAGATTTTTGAAGAATCGAAATCGATAATTATATTGCAATCGTAAACTTAGAACAGAATCGGTAATCGGTAATTGTATCGGAATCGAGAAAATCACTAATAATTACTCTGACAGAGTTTCAGTAATTGTGTTCTTATCAGTCAAAAATACGTCCTTAACATCAAACCGGAAGTGACATTGTTGTTGTTGAACTGAGACATAGTTTTATTCAATCCACCCTTTCACGTTTACCTTCTCTTCAAGAAGGAGTTAAGTTTCTTGTGGGTTTTTTCTAGTCGCTTGAGGCGTGCTTACCGGGGAAAGCCGATGGATATTTTGTAAACCAGAATGTGTTAATGATAGTGCGCTGACTTTTGAAACCCTCACCTTACCTTGTTTCTAACCTTTTAGAAAGGAATTAAAATATTTCTCGTGTAGCGAATAAAATTTTTTCAACAAGATTAGAACCTGGACCTCCCGTTAACGATGTGAAATTGATTTATCCAAAGAGCATGAACCCAAGCAACTGAAACATTATAATGTTCGAAATTATGCAATTGCGTAACCACGTGCGAATCTTATGGCTGAAATTCCTTAAAGCAATAAAACAAAAGCAAAAAGAAAGAACAAGGATTTGACGAGAAGAGAACTAAGAAGAGATCATTATGGTTTGTCGGTAAAGTCAGCTATCGTTCGGCTATTGTAATGATATAACTATTGTATTTCAAGTTCCTGGCGAATTCCTTTCCTGCGTGTTAACTTTGTATTACGTTGTAGCTTTGAAATACGTTGCTATACAATAAAGCAATTCCTCTTCATCATCAGGGTGATATTTTTCATTCTTATTTTTGAAAATTATTTATTCCATTCATTTCCTAATTAATTTCCGGTTTCAGGATTCAGCGATGTTTTTGAATCTGTTTTAATTAGTTGTAATTTGCAAATTAATCATTAAATCAATCATATTTTATTCACTTTTTGTCTATTATTTTCAAGGTCTCTCACTGCATGTAGTCTTACCCTCGCTCTCTTTACAAATAGTAACACTTCGCTCTCTCTCCCTCTCTCTCTCTCTCTCTCTCTCTATATATATATATATATATATATCTGTCTATCTATCGCAATCTTTTAGATGAGGATGAATTATTCGTCTTATTTAGATTCATCGAACTACTGTTCTCATCTTGAGTGTCATTTTCACGATGTTTCGGTCGATGTAACCTTCGGCCTTTTTCAGGTGTATCTTGTTGAACTCAGGAATGTTTCTGTCGAACTCGGGAATTTGGACGGAATTTCGAACAGAACTTTTTATTTACTTCACGAGGGTAACATGCTCTTGTTCCGTCAGCCATAACTTGATAAGTAATTCGCAACTGTATTTTTCGGTCGCCCATACTAAGAATTGAACCTTTGACCGTCAGGAGAATATCACTTTTACAATTGAATTTTCCAAGTACTCTAACCATTACGCCACGGGTCCGTTACATCGAATTACACCTTGTGAAAATCACACTTAAGATGAGAACAGTAGTTCGATTAATCCAACTAATACGAGCTCTCTCTCTCTCTCTCTCTCTCTCTCTCTCTCTCTCTCTCTATCTCTCTCCCTATTTATTTGATGGTGTTGTTTTTTTTCATTTTTCTTCGCTTTCTTAATCCCCGCTATTTAAATTTGGTTTCGTTCGTTTCTTGAAATAGCATTTGTTTTTAATTATCATCGCAGAAGATTTGTATAGGGGGAGGGGCTTTTCCTTGATTACCTTCTACCTTGTTTTATCCCTGGCTAAACGTGACATCCTAGAACTCCATTCATAATCTAGTTCGTCTCTCCAGCTATATTTTAGCTTTTACCTTGATAAGGTATCTCGGTCTATTCTATTAGATTGGTGCAAAATAATGTCGTTTTTATACATAATTGAACGTAAAAAAGCGACATTATTTCTGCACCAACCTAATATCTATCTAAAATGCCAACTTGTAGATCTCTATAAATAGCTTGTCTATCCAGGTTTAGTTTTTCGTATGGCTATGATAATGTCGTTTACACTAATTTAATGTGTAATCCATGTTTTTTTTTTCTTTAACGGATAATAATGCTGAGTTAGCATTTCTATCGTTCCATTATTGTATGCTCATACCTCGCTGTCATGTGTCATAACTAGGGCTAGGACAACAGCGTATTCTTTTCATTGTTTGGACTCTCGAGTGTGTATCCGTTGATATCTGATATGCTTTTATATAGATTGATGTGGTTCTCGGTTCAATAACTGGGTCTTACTATGTCAGATATATACTCGAGAGTAAAAATAATGAAAAGAATATTCTGTTGTTATAACCCTAGTCATAATATACCTGGTATATTTGTTGAGCACTTTCGCTTAGTGTTTATAGTAGACCTTTATTTAATCCTTTATTTAATCCTTTATTTAATCTTTTATTTAATCCTTTATTTAATCCATGGGATAAAAGAGTTCTGTTTCCGTCGGTCATTACCGCGTACAAGTCATATGCAACTGTTCATTATATTCTTATACTCTTATATTCTTACATTAAAATATGCTTTAATACGTGAATTCATACGTTTCTCAAGTGTATTGGATGAACTTTATCTACAGTCGCTTTCACTTTGAAACCTGCATCACTTAGTATTTCAAAATGGTCACCCATTTGCGAGACTCAACGTTGGTTAACTCTGAGAATGTTGTTATAATAGACCTAGCATTATACAGAAACATACAATACCCGTTTCAGGAAAAGAGTTTAGCGCCACGTCTAACGTGGTCCATGAACCAACACGTTGTATGCTCAGTCGCAAAGGAGACACCGACTAAGAAAGACCTTAAACCCGCTTGTTTGGGCTGTACAACATTTATTTCGTCATTGTTACGACCATCACGTCACCAACATGATCGTCTTCACGAACGTGTTCGCGAACCTTATTCCGAACGTTTGCTACGTTTCTAACGTGATATTTCCTCTTTTTTTATAGTCTTTTTTTTTTCTTTACCGGTAACGTCATTTCGCATGCATTTACATCCGCGCATCCGCGCTATGTTGTACTTCTGTTTTTTTTTTTGTTTTTTTTTTTTCATTTTTCTTAAACTTTTTCTTCTAGGGGATGGGACATCCAACCAGATGTCTGACATTTACCCCTATTTTAGTGAGTCCAACCAACAGATCTTTTCAGGATTCTAGCCGTCCCTTTCAGTGCAATCGTTTGTATTTCACTTGCACTTGGTTCACCGGGTATGCTTGCTATGTACTTTTTAAAGTTCGTTTTCATAAGCCCAGTTGCTCCTATGATGACTGGTATAATTAAAACGTCTTTTAATTTCTAATTTCGTTTCATATCATACATAAGTCCTTGATACTTTGTTATCTTTTCCCTCTCAACTCTGTTAAGCCCTGTATCATTGGGTACACTGACCTCTATTACGGTCGCTTTTTTGTTTGCTCTGTCCCAAATCACTATATCTGGTTTAACAGCTGCGTTTTCAAGATATGCAGCAGTAGGGATTATGTAGTCATAGTGAATAGTGTAGTTCTCATTCCCAACTGTTCGTTCATGCCCCCTTATGACGATTAAAATCGATGTACAATGTAAACGAATATTATTCCGACTCTAATCTAAATACATGATTTGGATTTTAGAACAAAAAAAAGTTTAAACTTTAAGACTTAAAGTAAATAGGTCTTAATAAAATTTACTGTAAATCTGCAATGTTTGACATTTTTAAATGGGAGGTTGTGTCCACATAAAATATGACCCCTACACACCCTTTAAAATACGTCAAAGAAACTGAAATCTAAAGAATACTTATTAATTGGTTGTTCGTATTATTTGGATTCATCAAACTATTATTCTCATCTTGAGTGTGATTTTCACAACATTTCGGTCGATGTAACCTCCGATCTTCTCTGGGTTCTGAAAATGACACTCACAATGAGAACAGTAAACTGATGAGTCCAAATAATACGAATAACGAATCATCATCTTAAACATTCAGAAATGTTTTTAATTGATATCTAATACTTATCTACAGGGTGAGTGAAAAGTAAGTCCCTACATACACATAAATTTTGAAATATAATTTATATAATTAATGAATATCAGAAGAAATTATAAAGCATAACTTTTATTTAAAATTCAATATCAGTTCCTTCATTCGTCACCAGATTTTAAAATCGACCAGGAATTGTATCAACTGATTTCGCAAGAAACTCTTGCGGAATGGTAACAATAACTTCACATATTCAACCTTTAAGTTCTTGGTTTGGTTGAGTGGACTTGCTCTTTCATCCAACCCTAGTGAAGATGTCGTAACGTGTCAAGTCAGGACTTCTGGCCAGCCATACGTGCGAACCGCGACCAGTCATCCATCTTCCTGCGAATTTGGAATTCAGCCATTCACGAACAACAATAGCAATGTGTGGACGTACCTCACTATGTTGAGAGATGAAATTTGGTCACTTATTAGTGCTTGGGACCATATTAAAGATTTGATTTTATACAAAACTAGCTGATGTCGTCAGAGTTGATCAAGTGTGGAGATGTAAAGGTATTGATTAACGAAGTCCTAAAAAATATGTTTCAAAATGCGTAGATAAAAATGAAAATAGCAGCGAGGGGAAATAAGTAGGAAGCAGGCAGGCAGGTTCGCTGCAACGCTAAGAGGAAAAGGAAGTGAAAGAAAAGGCGAACGGTTTAGACGCCGCGCCAACTGTGACATACGACGTCGCTGCCGGTCAAATTAGGCTTAGTCATTGCAAGGCGCATGATAACTTTGTAAAAATGTCGACGAAAAAACTGGCCTCCTTGTAAAAAACGGTCCAGTTTACGGTCAAAGAATTAATGTTTTGGGTCAGTGTTCGGATATTTGTCGTCCAAGAGACCGATTTTCAAACGATCTCAATTTCGTGAGTGTTGGTTGCAGGTGTCGGAAGTTTTTGGCAGACATACAAATACACCCCATTCTTTCTTTTATACAATAGACTTGTCCGGGTGTTTTGACGTGTGTGTTGAGAAAAAAATGGGTGTAGTATGCAGGCAGGCTCGAACCCGTAACGCAAAGGCGGAAAAGAAAGTGGAGGTATGTGTAAGGGTGTTAGTTGGACAAAAAAAAAAAATTGCGAGCGCAAAAAAAAAATCTGGTAGTAGGCAGGCAGGCTCGAACCCGTACCGCGAAGAAGGAAAAGAAAGTGAAAACAAAAAACGTGACGCGTTAGCTGTTGCGCCCATCGCCAAACCGAAAAGAGGCGATGGCTTTCGAAAATATCGGCCAAAAAAGTGACCCCCTCCTTGTAGAAAAGTGTCCAATTGAGTTTGAAGGAATTAATGTTTTGGGCCAATTTTTCGACATTTGTCGTTCGAAAGGTCGATCTTCAAAATGGTATCAGCATTGTGAAAATACATCGCCTCTTCCGAAAGTTTTTGCGAGATATACATACATACATTTAAATAGACAGGTGAGATTTATTTTATAAAGATGGAGTTGCTCGACAGTTTGGTATTGTTGTTGTGAGAATAGCACCCAAGATGAGAAGAGTAGTCCGAATAATAAAAATTATCAATCCACATCTCAAAAGGTAAGACTCAAAGTGTTATCTTATTTTTAATCATGTAGACAAACTAATTATCTTTAGATTACTGAAGTTAAGCAACGTAAATCCTGATTGATACCAGGTAGGTGATGATTTGGGAATATTAGACGTTATACGTGAGGTAGGACAGCGACACCTGCCAGCTATACTCACGTCGCCAAAATCATCTCGTGAATTTAATATTTCCTAGAAACTTCCACCTTAGGAGGATGCATTTATTTGTTAAAGAAAATATGGTAATTCACAGATCACAAGGCTAAGATGAGGGTTAATTGTGAGCAATAACAATAATTATAAGAAATGAACAGCGGGTTGTAAGAGCGTTCTCAAAGGCAGAGTAATCTGTTCTTTTTTTACAAAGGAATCACAACTTATCAAGGCCCAGAGACCACTCAAGGATAAGGGGTTGAAGAGTGTACATTCTAAACCTTCATTATCTACACACCCATTTTAATTGTTTAATGATAATGCCGCTGCAATTTTATAAACAATTGTCAAGTGCACATCATTATTCATCCGCATAAATCATTAAATTGTTTATTTTAGTCATCATTTTAAATCCACTCATAATATTCTTCATTACAAAACTGACAATCTGTCATATTATCCTTGTTCCTTTCGTCGCTTTTAGCTTGTGTAAGTTTGGAAATATTGTTCAACATCAATATGATTCTTAAACTCACCTCGGAATCTCTCCCGGAACTATCATACTTGGATACACCGCATTAAAAACGCAAAAATACTTAATTTGCTATTAAAAGCCAGGTACGGCCAACGATGGAGTACTGTTGCCACATCTAGGCAAGAGCTGCTAGAAGCAGCTTATCTTGCCTTGACAGAGTTCAAAATACACTTCGTAGCTTAGTGGGAGATGCCTTTTTCTCTTCCCTGCAACTTCTTTCCCACAGAAAAGACGCTGCGAGCTTGTCTCTGCTTTATCGTTATTTTCATGGCAAGTGCTCAGCTAAGCTTCAACCTGTGGTCCCCCCCTCACCAAACTTTCACGAAAAACATTCGTCTAGTAAAAACCACTATCAATAATTTCCCCCACTCTTTATCTGTGCCTAAACTTACATGCAGATTCCATGAACAAGGCTTAGAACTCTGTCGAACTCTTTTCCAATTTCCTGCTTTCCAGCTGACTACAATCTGATTGTCTTCAAGTCCAACATAAACAAGTTCTTGATGAACCGTCCCCCTAAGTAATCTAATTTACAAAATTTCAACTACTGGTGTTTACTACGCTATAATCACATTGACTAATGCGTACCCATGAACCCTTATCCTCGAGTGTTCTCTGGGCCTTAATAAGTGGTGATTCCTGTATAAAAAAGCATGTCTTATATATATCGAAATTTGTTTAAACTTTTGTTGTGATTTTGTAAGAGCAGTGTCCAAGATTATATATTTAACATTGTGACTCTAGGTCGAATGCCACACCAGACAAGCGGGTAGGCAGACATGCATTTCGTTGCGTCGTTGGAAATATAACTATCTCGTTCGATCAATACGATTACAGGCTGTAAAGGATGTTAAGCATTAACTAGGAGAAACGGTATTCGCCGCCACATCAACGCTGTCGGTTGCATTCGTGTTAGACACGATACTGCCCCCCCCCTGTCACAATTGTAGAGAGGATGTTCTCATCTCAATTCATTTTTTAGTATTTTCTTACAATGCATATTTAATTAACATGAACATGTTATCTTTACAGCTTTAAGATAATATCGCTTAATTGCGTTTGAATATATTATTTAACATGGTCTCTCTTGTGAAATGATTATTGATCGGTTCGAATAAAATATTTCCAGGTTAAATTAGTGCGGTTTTTGTTTGTTAGTTTTTTTTGGGGAGGGGGATTTCATAACGGCCTTTAAATGTCATAACGTTAAGGGTCAGGTCGCATATTATAGGCGCTACATAAGGAAAGCCGTTGTTTGAATATTGAGTGACAATTAGGCATGAAAGATGATCCCAGTCATACGGAAATCAGTGAAATCACGTAATACTAAGAGAGTTAGAATTCTGACTCGGCTTGACGACACGTCCAGCAAAGAATATTCGTAAAATAAAATAAATAGTCGTCTGCGTATAGCGAGTTCCGACAATGTACCTAGGTGTAACGAGACAAGATACTCCCCCCTCTCTCTCTCTCTCTCTCTCTCTCTCCGTCCCTGCCGTTATCCCTCTGTCTTTCTAACTTTGTCATTTTCTTTTTCTTCTCTTTCTTTCTCTCTTTTACTTTTTCTCTCTGTCTTTTGTCTATTTCTCTCTCTGTGTTTTTTTCTCGCTCTCTTAGTCTTTTTTCTCTGTGTATGTTCCCCTTCCTCTCTGTTGCCTTGTATGTCTCTGCCTCACTTTCTGTCTCTCTTTCTCTCTCCGACTGTCTTTTTTGTCTCCCTCTCTATCTTTTCTCCCTTCTCTCTTTCTCTCTCTCGCTCTTTCCTTCTGTCTCTATACTCCCATGTTTCTCACCCTCTCTTTCTTAGCCCATCACTTTAAAAGCTAGTCTCTCTCTCTCTCTCTCTCTCTCTCTCTCTCTCTCTCTCTCTCTCTCTCTCTCTCTCTCTCTCTCTCTCTCTCTCTCTGATTTCTCGGTAACGGAAGAGTTAAAATACAAAACGGGATGAATCTAATTTTTTTCATGTGACAAAGAAAACAATAAAAGGAAAAACATATAAATTCTAGACTTCCACGAGATGGTTACTTCAACTGAGAACGAAAGAAAATTGTGACGTAATCACATTATTGAAAACATAATTTGAGATGAGGATTTGTAGTGATAGCTTCGCAATTTTGAAAATGGCGTTTTGAGTTAAAACTTTTTAACTTTTCTGATGAATATCTAAATATTAATTTACTTCTCCATGCGTCCACTGCCACAAAACAACCATCATCATCGCAAACATTAATTAATGAGAAATAAATTATTTCCCCTTTTCGTCTCTCCCTATCAGTTAAAAACTATTAAAACAATTTCCTCTCCTCCAAAATATGGCTGTTCGTGAGTATATATATATATATGTATGTATATATATATGTATATATATATGTATATATATGTATGTATATATATGTATGTATATGAATATACATGTATATATATGTATATATATGTATATATATATGTATGCATATATATGTATGCATATGTATGTATATATATATGTATGCATATACATGTATATATGTATATATATATGTATATATTTGTATATATATATGTATATATATGTATATATATGTATATATCTGTATATATATGTATATATATATGTATATATATATATGTATATATCTGTATGTATATATATGTATATATATGTATATATCTGTATATATATGTATATATCTGTATATATATATGTATATATGTATATATATGTATAGATATGTATATATATATATGTATATGTATATATGTATATATATATATGTATATATATGTATGTATATATATGTGTATGTATATATATGTATATATATGTGTATGTATATATATATATATATATATATATATATATATATATATATATATATATAATTTTGCCGTAAATTCGTTAGAAGTCATACATACGAGGCAAAAAAGTATATCATTTATTTTACTTTGTATATTTTTGCGTTAAATATTTCGGAATTAAATTTCTTTAATCGGAGAAAATGGTTGCTGTGTTATCCGTATATTGTTACAGAAACGATGTAATTGAAAACAGCTTTTAGTTAAGAACTTTTACGATACGCAACATGCTGAGTAAAGTTTTGTTCTGTGTTAATTCATCGAATTTATAAAACTTATTATCCCTGTGCCTCTGCTGCCTTCACCTTTTCAAAGTGAATTTCCACCGAGACGCAAGACCGCATAGCGAAACGGGTTAAATAATTACATTTTTTGCGGATCGTTCTTTTCTGGATATTTAGCCCCCCCCCCCCAAAAAAAATAGCTGCTAAAGAGACAGCATTTTTAAAAATCGATTTTTGGCCGGCGTAAGTCTATGAAACGTGTAATTCTACGCATGGGCAAATATGTACATTTATACGTTAAAATCGGTTTATTTTTAACTTTTTCTTATTCACTTGATGATAGCTTAAACGGTAACGACTAAAGATGGAGAGTTATATGTTTCAGTTTCGATTCTAGATGATGGCACCAAAGTATTTTTTCTCATTAAATCACTACTATATATTCAGTACCATGTAATAATTGACAGCAAATTGACTATATAATAATAAATACGAAATTTGCATAAATTTAAATACCATATTTAAGAGTATTTTGCGACTGGGTAACGTCGTGCGACTTGCTAGTGTGATTCAAGTTCGTTTTCAATGGTTTTATGCTAAAGGAAAGGGGTTAGGTTTGGTTGTAGTAAACCCTGATGACGCACTCTGCTGTTTATTCTTCTGTAAATAAACAGTTTTATTACACAAATGGACGTCGCAGAAGAAGCCGGCATTTGATTGGTTGCGTTCAACGACAGAGCATGCGCATTACACGATATCCGATCTTTTTCTGTTACTTGGAAAACCGTTCTGTCATGTAATCCATCAAGAAATATTCATTCTCTCTTTTCCGTGTCTGGCTCTGCCTAGCTATACCTACGTATTAAGCACTGTCGAAGTAAATACGAAAAATAGATGCATAAAATGTTATGTACATACAAAACAATATATATCCCTTTTCTGTTATATAAAAGGAACATTGTATGAGTGTGAAAGTTCATTTCCTATGTATTCAGAAACGACTAAGCCGATTTATTTATTTTATTTTAAATTCACACACAGGGGCTTGATGTGTCTGAAAGTGTTCTTACGTAGGTTTTGTATCGGAATCCGTTCGATAAATATCGAAAATTGATGATCGAAAAAATTCGATTAAAGAAGAAATTCCGATTTTGAGCAAAGTTAACAGTTTTACACAACCTAACATTACAAGTGCATTTGAGAAAGTTTATCTCTGAATAAGCAAAAATATAAATATAAAGTCAGCTCTAAGTTCTTTTACAAGATAGAGACGCGTCCGAAGAAATATTTCAGTTTATAGAACAATTGAACGATGATACTTGACTTTGCCCGTTTAACTTTAATTCAAGTTATTATGTAAGAGTAATTTAATAAAATAAACAGTTGGTTATTTTATACGTCAGAGGCGCGTTCGAAATGAGTGTTTCTGTTTAGCGCACACTTGAACTATTATACTTGACTTTTGCATTTAAGATGTTAAATGACACCATTATTTACAGATAATTTTATAAACACAACAATAGATTCTCTACAGTGCAATGTAGACTACAATGTATCGTGGATGAAGTCACTGCAGGGAAATATGTGAAGCTTCCTCATGATATATTGCGGGGGGGGGGGTCACTAACTAGAGCGGACAATCAATTGATTTGATTAAAAATTGGGTGATATCACCGATTTCGATGACAATAAAAGTATGAGAGAGTGGAACATTTGTTGATCCCCAATCAATCCCGGACAACATCGAGTCTCTCTGCTAGTATATATACATATATATATATATATATATATATATATATATATATATATATATATATATATATATATATATATATAGTCTTGGAAGATTTGTAACCCTTAAAACTATATGAAAAAAAAGCTTATTTAATTTTTATATTTTTATCAATTGTTAGAAAACTATTTAGTCAGTAAGTCATTTAATCACCTGAAATCAATACATACATATTAGTTGTTTACCAGGAAACACTGTTTTGGGGATTTAAAAACAAAACAGTATATTAAATCATGGCTCCCCAGCAGTGTTGATCAAACACCACCTCCCTTAATCACAAGAACAAAAAATGTTACAGATATTAAATATAGTTTCCTACTCTTCATTAATTTTACTAGTTTATTCATGTTAAAAAAGGTCTTCCTTATCTGTGAGATTAATTTGTTTCCCAATCCCAGATAGATATATTTTTTTAATTTACCAGTGTTATATTTATAAGATTGGGATTAATCCATTTTACTACTATTGGTACTTTATATATTTACATTCTTATTTATTTAAATATATATATATATGTATATATATATATATATATATATATATATATATATATATATATATATATATATATATATATATTTAAATAAAAATGTAAATGCTTGTCGAGTTCGTCGCGGGTATATTTGTAGGAAGAGAGTTCCAAGGTCTAGCAGTTCTGAGGAAGAAACTATTGAAGTAGAATGCCTTCTTGCATCTAGGGATCTCTACTCTATAGGGGTGGGAATTTGCTGCTTGTCGGATTTGTCGGAGGTATTTACGTCAAGGTGGTATATATATATATATATATATATATATATATATATATATATATTATTTACTATAATAATTATTAAATACCTACAGACACTAGTGTTTCATCCTTTTGGGATCATCAGTGCTAGATGTTACGATTAACACCAGCCGAGACTCGAACCCCAGCAACAGAAGTCATGTCTGGCTTCAATAGCAAGGATCCGAACCACTAGGCTATCGCGAACCGCGAGGGGTACAAGTTGAAATTAAACATTTATTCTCATTAAATGCTTTTAGCGTCAGTCAGAGTGATCTAATCATTAAATGACGATCTGCGCGTATGAGCTAAGTTGCCCGACTTTATTACAACTTAAAGTGCTCAACAGTAAGAAACAAGTTTCTTAAATAGGGCTGACATTATTATTTACTGTAATAATTATTAAATGCCTTCAGACACTAGTGTTTTATCCCTTCGAGAATTATCACTGCAGGGTATCACGATTAACGCCAGTCTATATATATATATATATATATATATATATATATATATAAAAGGCTTCCTTCAGTCTTGACAGACTATGGATACCCACTGTAAGGGTGCCTGCGCGTGAAATTTTTGTGGCAAGAGTTGCGCAATCTCCAACCACGCCTCTCCTGAGTCAACATTGTTGCATACCAGTAGCAAGTTGAGGTACAAGACGACTGGAAACAATGCCGAGATAAGCGGAGAGCACATACAGCGACTAGAATTCCCAAATAGTCACCCATCTGGTATTAGCCAGGCTCAACGTTGCTTAACTTCGGTGATCTGACGAGAACCTATGTGTCAACATATATATATATATATATATATATATATATATATATATATATATATATATATATATATATATTACCGTATCTTTCTATTAAGTTACATTATTGTTTCGGCTACACGGCCGTTTTTTTGGCCATCTGTAGCCTCCTTAGACTTTTACATATTTGCTCTACAACAGTATTGAGCACTTTCTTCAGTTTTTATTAATTACCATCTCCACTCAATATATATATATATATATATATATATATATATATATATATATATATATATATATATATATATATATATATAAGGAGCTCTGGCCGTATGAAAGTTCGTCTCCTCGAAAACGGCTGGGTTGATTTTTATAAATCTGTACGATAACATGTCTTAAATGCACGTGATGTTAGGCTCTATAAGACGTTAACTTTAATCGAAATCACCTGTTTCTTTTTCTTTCATTGGGTTATTTTGATTATCGATTATCGATACTTATCGAAAACATTCCGATACAAAACCTAAGAACACTGCTACCCACAGAAAGTACATTTGTGCGACTTCTTTTTTTAATCGGCCTAGCCGCTTAGGACTCTTAAGAGAAAGAACTCACACACAGACAAACAAAATTTCTTTCATATAATAACAGACATATGAGTAATAGATTTTGAAAATAACAGAATTATTTTCCTTGAGCGCAGCTTTTCTTTTTCTCGTGGTTTTGTGCTAAAATAAAAAATACTCTATATGTATATAAAAAACAAAAGCCGTAGAAAAAAGTGAATTTCAAAAGATAGCCGAGAAATGCACATGTGAAAAATGTCCCAGTAAAAAACAATACGTAAGTTGTGACCATCCCTTAAAAGGAAAGTGGAATATTCCAAATGGCTAATCAACATTTGACTTTTATAAAACAAAAATAAATTGGTGTTGCTGAAAAGAAAGATCTAGCCACATTCTTATTGAATGGTGAAAACCCTAGCTTCAACCTGATTGGATAAAAGAAAGTTTGCTTACCAATGAAAATTAAAAAAGGAAAACATGGAGGTTTTAAATTTCTGTTCAAATGTACCTCCTGGCTTAAATACTTAAATCATGTACGTATTGATGTTTATTCATAAAAACTTATAGAAAGAAATATATAAATAAAACGGAAATTGTTTATATGTGGATTCTCTTGTGTAAATTTTAAATGAATATAATTGATTCTTTTAAAGAATACGGAGTGAGTTACTTTTTTATCAGATTTTCAAGTTAAATTCAATTTTTACGGAATATTTTGTTTATTAAATTGTTAGGTGAAAGTACAGAATTATTTTTTTCGTGTTTATATTGATTTCATTAATACGGATTTTTTCATAATCTTACTGAAATATTAAACTATTAAAATGACAGAATTTCTGGTGCTTGTGATCTATGTTACATACGTCTCCTTTTTATTGTTTTTATTTTTCTTTTATTCTGATTTTTCTTCTTCTTCTTCTTCTTCTTCTTCTTCTCATTATTATTATTATTATTATTATTATTATTATTATTATTATTATTATTATTATTATTGGCTAACAAGGAGCTTTCAGACAGGCCATCAAAGATCTCTCCTTAAAAAAAAGAATCTGCGTTGTTCCCTGGAAGCTGAGTGACAACACGTCTCTTCAGATGTCCAGTACTCTCCACCTCTAGTCATAACATTTGCAAATAACTTTGCGTTATCGCAACAGCTGCTTGCCATTGATTTCCCGCTGACAGCAGCCATTGGTCTACATTGGAATTTGAGTGACAATAAGCCTCCCCAAGATCCCAGTTCTCTGCGGAGCTCTGGTCAACGCTCTCCCCTAGGTCTTTCCACTATCCTTGACCTTTAACGACTATTTGACATTGGGGAGGGTAATGTGAGGGATGTGTGGGGGGATACAGAATTTGTAGATATGCAGTTTCAATCTTCTTAGTTCAAGTATTATTACTTTCGCCTGAAAGTATCCTGTACCTCTATAAGGCCACCATTCACCTCTGTATGAAGCATTGTTGTCACATTTGGGCTTGTTCATCTGCTACTTGTCTCTCACTCCTAGATAGAGATCAAAAGAGAGTCACCAACCGGATAGGTCCTGAACTGTCATCCAAGCTTCAACCTCTGTCCCATCCACGAAATGATGCATCCCTCTACCTGTTCTACAAGTATTTTAATGGTGGATGTTTCGACGAACTACAAGCCCTTGTACCCTCTTGACGTAAATACCTCCGACAAATCCGACAAGCAGCAAATTCCCACCCCTATACAGTAGAGATCCCTAGATGTAAGAAGGCATTCTACTCCAATAGTTTCTTCCTCAGAACTGTTAGACTTTGGAACTCTCTTCCTACAAATATACCCGCGACGAACTCGAAAAGCAGCAAAGTCCCACCCCTACACAGTAGATACCCCATGATGTAAGAAGGTCTTCTACTCTAATAATTTCTTCCCCAGGACTTCTAGACTTTGGAACTCCCTTCTGCGTTCCTGCTTTCCCAACTATACTGATATGCAGAAGTTTAAATGTAATGTGAACAGACATCTTGTTGCGAAGCTCCCTACATATTATCCCTGCAACTGATGGCCCTGATAGTAGCCCCCTACATCAAAGTGGCACTGTGCTGTGTTTGGCGTGAAAATGGAATTAAAAAATCCCAAAGTAAGAAAACGAACTATAAAGCAGAATAGGCCATTATAAACAT
The DNA here is from genome assembly GCF_053919585.1 of Euprymna scolopes. NCBI lineage: Eukaryota > Metazoa > Mollusca > Cephalopoda > Sepiida > Sepiolidae > Euprymna > Euprymna scolopes. The sequence goes on along the minus strand of NC_136511.1, from coordinate 47,426,065 downwards.
TAATGAATATCACCAAATTATTTACAACTAGCCATGAAAATTTCACAGAATGAGAAATATATTGACTCAACAAATATGATTTAATAAAGCTGAGTTTTGTTTTTGTTTTTTTGGATAGCGCAAAAAAATTGTTTTTTTTTCTTTTAGACAGAAAAACCAATAACACGTTGCAATTATGAGTTTATGAACATTTCAACGAAAATAGTGCCCATTGTAATTTAACTATAGATCCCACCCAAATCATATTAAGAAGTACTAATAAATACTATCTACATAACGTTTCGCTGACGTCTTTCTTTAGTGAAGAACCGCTGCACGTCGAAATTATTACGCGTCCCTTTCACACGACATCACAACAATGATCATATAGTATTATTACGATATTATTCGAGAATATGGCTATATCAATTCTTCATATTTTTCCAGAGATCCTATACTGGCTTTTTAAAGCCAAATTTTGCACCCCCCCAAAGAGGTTACCACATTTCAAGGTCCGGAGGCCACTTAAAGATAAAGGTTAGTATGTGTTATGCAGTCATTGGGACATTTGTAGGAGTAATTTTGTATGATTGAAGCAGTTTGTGCTTCAAAAATTGTATTTGACATTTTTCAAAACGTAACGTACGGACTAACTAGGAAAGGAACAAGTAGACTATTACATAGAATTTTTCATCCTTAGTAGAAAGATACAGAGAAAAATAAGAAAAATATGAAGCATATTGCAAACAGGAAGACTAATTTTAGATTTTCGCTTTTAATTTTTAGAATTTAAACCAAATATTGAAAACTGACTTTTGCCTAATTGAACCAATTTAACCTGTATCCAGTGGGTGACTTAACTGGTCACAGTTTTTCTCGCATAATACAAGGTACTTTTTTTTTAGAGGTGGCAAAATTCGATTTTTTTCAATTACATATTTGTTAACGATCAGTTATTTGAAGTTCAGCTTCATTTAACAATTCATCATGAAAAGACTGACACCCGAACAGCGTTTGTAAATTGCGCAAATTTATTTTATTTATATATGATGAACAAATAATTTACATTTGATGAACGACTAATTTCACGAAATGGACCTGTCAACCAGCAACCTCCTTCTTGCGAAGTTTTATATCTGCACTGATAAACCAGACACAACAAACCTAACAGAAGGCAACGTTCGACTCGTTATTGCAGAAACGCAGCAGAATTTAATTCGTAAAGTTTATAAAAATTGGATCTCAAGATTACGCTATATATGCGCTCGTCGTGGGCAGGGGGCAAATGCCCGAAATTGTATTTAAATTATGAATGCCAAAAATTAATCTTTGGATTAAAAAGTAACTGAGCCGCTAGCGCTTGTAGCAGCAGCAGTCGCATAACGCATATGCAAATGACTGCGCCAATGCGCTATGTGACGTCACTTCGGAGGAAAAGAAGAGAAAGAAAAAGAGTAGAAAATTGCACTACGTGGCAATGGCGGGAGAAGAAATTGCGTTCGGGGAAGATGAGTGTTTGGCCCATGGTGGCAAGAAACTTAACTACATAGCAGACTTTTAACTATATAGCAGACAACATAACTAAGAGACTTTTAACTATATAGCAGACGACATAACTAAGAGACTTTTAACTATATAGCAGACGACATAACTAAGAGACTTTTAACTATATAGCAGACGACATAACTAAGAGACTTTTAACTATATAGCAGACGACATAACTAAGAGACTTTTAACTATATAGCAGACGATATAACTAAGAGACTTTTAACTATATAGCAGACGACAGAACTAAGAGACTTTTAACTATATAGCAGACGACAGAACTAAGAGACTTTTAACTATATAGCAGACGACATAACTAAGATACTTTTAAAACAAGTGACAATGCGTTTATTTTTCGAAGTACTATCGATAAATGCATTTCATTTAAACTGAAAAAAGCTGAATCGAATTTCTGTGTGTGTGTGTGTGTGTGTGTGTGTGTGTGTGTGTGTGTGTGTGTGTGTGTGTGTGTGTGTGTGTTCCTTTGCGATTGTCTCAGACACAACGTGTGGGTCTGAAGGTTAAAAATGTAACGACACCGTTATAAAAAAATAAAGACAACTTTACATAAACCACATATTTGCATAAAACAAATATTTTTCGGTGATTTATTTTAATTTAATGTTCGCTCCTCTAAAAACAAACGCCCATTATAAATATTCAAAATCAAATTTGGGTTTGTTTTACAATGGACCGAGGCACGAAAAACTGTGTGGTTTAAATATGAAACGCAAGTTGTGCTGAGCGCTTAAGTTAAAACGAACAGCAAAGATGGCGCCTTGGTGCTCTTGCTTTTGGGATCCTGAGAACAGGTAAAAAATTCAGGAAAACATAAAAATGTTGACAGAACTCCACCAAATAAATATCACTGTGACATTTACTGTGATGATTTCTGTTAGTAATTTTTAGAGTTTTTGACCGATTCTCGGGATTCCAAAGACAATAGCATCATAGCGCCATCTTTGTTTTCGTTTTAACTTAAACGCTCAGCACGACTTGCGTTCCCAGTCAAAATACAATGTTCAATCCGTTACAATGCTAAATCCGTTAAAATGCGAAAAAATTATCCAGGTAGTTAGAAGAGCAACGCTCTTCGTAACTCTAAGCCTAACCCGAACCAGCCTAGGTACACCTCGGTAATATTAAACATTATGTCTTTCTTGACAGAATGAAGTATGACAATGGTTCGAGGCAATACCTCCTCCTTTTATAGAAATCGCCTAAAGAGTACCAATGTTCGTCCTATACTATTTTTGTACGGAATTTTGCCCTTGGGACAGCTGGGTTTTCCCACATAAAATGGCCTTGTGTCGCATTTTCTTGCCGTGAGAACCATGCAAACATTGCTTTTACTTCTTGGTCGATTTGAATTTCTGCGTTAAATGTTAGATCCTCATTAAGTCATTCTGGTTAATCCCTATTTCTAATCATGCCAAAAACGTGCGACCGGTGATATTTACGATTATCACAAGAAATTGTCAGAAAAGCTCTCGAATAGTCACACACTCACGGTTGTCAGTCAAATACGAAGGGACAAGAAAAGCTATCAAGATTAAATAAGAACATTGTTTGCATTGCGTACATTTTTTTTTTCAAAAAGCAATTTAATTTTCTCTAAACTTGATTAAAGTCGTGAATTGATTTTTAACTTTTGCTGTGTTTTGCAATTTAAAGTCGATGAACGCAGCAGAGGAATGAGGGGATGGGAGAGGTACGCGAGAGAGAGAGAGAGAGAGAGAGAGAGAGAGAAGGGAGTACAAAGAGAGGCGGTGTTAGAGAAATAGAAGTTGAGACAGGAACTGACAGGCAGAAATCGAAGGCGGGCAAGAAAGGGAGTTACAAACAGATTTAGAGAGAAATAATCTGGAAAACGTTGGTGCACCAATGAAAAGTTAATAGAGAGCGTTTGTTCATGTTTGCGAGAGACAAAAGGGAAGGAGGGTGAGTAAATAAATTTTATACAAACAGAAGTTAAGACCGTGACAGACAGACATAAATTAATAGTGTGAGAAAAAAAGGGGGGTTAACAATAGAATGTGATTTTAAAGAGGAATAGAAAGAGATAAATAGAGAAAGGTTTTTAGACAGATATATTAACACACACATATATATATATATATATATATATATATATATATATATATATATATATATATATATATATACGGGAAATGAAGTTGGCAGTTTATTTAATTGCTTCCCCACGAAAGCAAATTAGACACAAGGTCGTTTTTAATGCGGGGGAAACCAGCTCCTCTAAAAAGGAGGCACTCTGGACGTTTCCAAATAAACCGTAATTTTCTCAGTATGAAGGGTTCCCCTACATTGGCCAAGGACAAATTACAGAACAGATACTACCCGGAAAATGAAGTTGGCAGGCAAGCAGCTATAGATAAAGAGAGATAGGGGGGAGAAATAAAAGAGGAATTTACTTCTCTCCCACTGCAAGAGCTGTAGCGCCAGGGTAGGAAAGTGCGATTAAGAAATGAGATCCCACGCAGTGGGGGACATTCTAACCTGCAAAATGTGCCTGGTCAGTTCCGTCGCTATTCCCCGGTAAGAGCGCCTCATGCGATTAGCAATAAACTGACCCCTTCTCAAAGTCAGAAGGCAAAGCCTGGGAGGATGGTCCTCCTAGAAATACACAGAGTTAACATTACGCCGCAATCAAAAAGGACCGGGTCACCACAGAAATGGTCTAATCTCTGTTGATTTTCGGTGCCGAGGATACAGATGTAGTGATACAGATGTAGTGATACAGATGTAGTAATACAGATGTAGTAATACAGATGTAGTGATACAGAAAAAGGAAATAAACAGAATGATATAGACAAGAGCAGAGAGAAAGGACGAAACTGATTGGCACAGAGAGACACTGGGGGAGAGATAAAAACGGACATATAGACACGCACTGGTAAAAATACCGACACAAAATTTGAGGGAGAGGCATAAATACAAGAAACCGTGATAGAGAAAACAATAGTTGATATATACGCAACGACAATTAAGATCGCGTCAAGGTAGAAAGAAACCTGGAACGATTTTTTTTTTTAATACATAGGAATCACCACTTATCAAGGCCGGAGACCACTCTAGGATCAGGGTTAATGTTAAATGCAGATAGTAAAAGTTTGAGAGATGAAATAAAATTACAGGCAAAATAGAATTGTAAATGTAAGAATCTATAATATAAATCTCACCAGTCTGTTTAAATGTATGTACGTATGTATGTATGTATGTATGTATGTATGTATGTATGTATGTATGTATGTATTATATCTGCCTAAAACTTTCAACAGAGGCGACGGATTTTCCCGAGATCGGTATCGTTTTGAAGATCGGCCCTTCGGCTGACAAATATCGAAAGATTGACTAAAACATTAATTCCTTCACCCTCAACTGGGCACATTTCTACAGGGAGGTTTTGCTTTGTTCGCTGATATTTTCGAAAGTCATCCCATTTTCTCGATTGATTGCCTTAATTTAAACCATCGCCACTTCCGGTTTGGCGAACGGCAAAGACGCCACGTTCTTTTGTTGTTTTTATTTTCGCGTTCTTTTTCTCCTTCGCGGTACGGGTTCGAGCCTTCCTGCTTACTAACACTTTTTGTTTTTGTTTTGTCTTTTTTTTTTTTTTGCTCCACACACACTTACAAACATCCGGGCAACGCCGGGCTATCAGACTAGTCAATGAACAAACATAAAAAAGAACCTAATTAAAAAAATAACAAATAATGGTTCAATACACATTTCCGTGTCGTTCTAACTTGTATGCTTACATTCTTATCCACCAATTCCACATATGAACTATCTAGCAGCAAATTGTAGTATCTGTTCTGATTTTGCAATTATTTTTTTGTCTTCAGTCAGCGAAAAATAATTCTTCTAAACTGAAGTAATTATTATTCTTGTTCTAATCAAGACTTGCGCCGTTTTGGAGAATTGGATTTTACCGCACATTAAAAACCGACCTTGTGCCTGACTCTGGCCTAGTCGGGAAAAAGAAAAGCAAATAAAGACCAAAACGTAAGCAGATATACAAAATCCGAAATTGAGAGCAAGAAAGACAGGTCGATTCGGACACGGGCTGAGAGATACATAGGCAAAGGCAGACATATAGAAACGTAGAGGGACACACTAAGTAATATATATATATATATATATATATATATATATATATATAGAGAGAGAGAGAGAGAGAGAGAAACGTAGCAATATATATATATATATATATATATATATATATAGAGAGAGAGAGAGAGAGAGAGAGAGAGAGAAACCTAGCAATATATATATATATATATATATATATATATATATATATATATGGAAACGTAGAGGGATACACTAAGTAATGTATATATATATATATATATATATATATATATATATATATAACTACTTAATTTACTCACATAAAATTAATATACGAAAGTATAGATTTATGCGTAAACTTTAAGTATTTACTTCAGAAGTGCTCAATACGTAGGTAGAGCTAGTTAGTAATTTATAAAATATATATAGCGATTAAGCTACACTGAATATTCGGCGTTTCATCAACTCTATGACTCCTCAGGCTTATGCGCATAAGCCTGAGGAGTCCTAGAGTGGTAGAAACACCCATTATTCAGTGTAGCTTAATCGCCATATATATTTTATAAATTATATATATATATATATATATATATATATATATATATATATATATATATATATATATATATATATATATATATAAAGAGAGATAGAAATAGAAAAAGAGAGAAAGAGGGGCGGGTTGTGTTGACTAGCATAACAGCTTTATACAGGGTTTCCCAAAAGAAGCTGAATTGATCAGATATATGATTGAACAACAGAAGCAACAAATCAGTGGGAAAAAAAGATTTCAAAGCATCTAGAATAATGTTAGCAACGTCATCAGAGGTCGTTACACCACCAAGGAGCAACTATTTATCATAGAGTGGTACTTTTCGTCGAATTCAAATTTCAAATCCGTCAGCTTCTTTTGGGGCATCCTGTAGATACCAACAGTCTTGACGATTTTTGAAAATGGAATAAACTGGCATCTCTTGGGTAGTGGTAGGGTTTGATTAAGTTGCCTCCAGTTTTTCGGACGGAGTAAGTTTATTGATTATTGCCTGACGTGCCGACGGGGTTACCTAAGCAAGTTTAAAAAGGGCAGATGACTCCTCCTTTACAGGCGTTGGCTTAACTCTCCCCAGCCTTCGACATTGTGTAATATCTACCTGCGTTGAGAAGTAAGTGAATCATTACATACACGCAAAGACAAACGACGATGGAAAACTTTGGTAAATTATTGGAAACATAGTTACACGTTTTGATAAAGTTGCGCATGCGCTCAAACAACCAACGTTTGTCCACCATTTGTATTCGTTTTATTTTGTTACGTACGCATTGTTGACTTTACTTTTTTAATTTTGTGTGCTTTTTAATTCTACCATCCGATCTATCTATCTATCTATCTATCTATCTATCTATCTATCTATCTTTCTATGTATCTATTTGTCTATCTATCTATCTATCTATCTATCTATCTATCTATATATCTATCTATCTATCACTTTCTCTCTTTCTCTCTGTATGAGGAACGGTCGCTACTAAACCCCTCTGTCGCATTTTCGTCTACAGACTTAAAATTTGATATATAGAAAATTTGAACATGTGAAACAAATTCGATTTGTTTTCTTAGCCGGTATAAATTGCTGATAAGATCTCAAAATTTAAAGGCAATAGAACTCGGCAGGCGTAAGTCAACTAAACGCATTATTTGTATGCAAATGCAAATGTACATTTATATCTTCGACAACGTTCTTTTTTAAGTCTCTGTATGCGTATTAATTTGTAGCGAATAAAACTGGAGCGCTATATTTTCGCGTTCGATCTTAGCTGATGACACCTAAGTCATATATTTTTAAAACTTTTAGAATCACTACTATGTATCGGGTACAATATAATAATCAATATAGAATTAATTCTATAATATTAATAAATACGAAACCCGCATTATTTAAAATATCATATTTAAGCGTGTTTTACGACTGGACAACGCCAGAAGGCCTGCTAGTTTTATTATAACAACAAGAATAAAAAACAATAATTAAAAAAACAAAACAAATATAAACTTTACTGAAGTGTTTTAAGTGTTTTAAAAAGTTTGCGACAGAGACGTTTTATAAGATTCGAAAATTAAGCGTAGTAAAAAACATACAATCGATAGAAAATAAATGTTTCTTCACTAAATAAAATGAATTGATTTAAAGAATCTTGTAATCAAATTTTATTTTATTTTATTTCACAAATCAAGTGACGTTTCGAATTAAGTTAGAACTTGACAATTCCGAAGTCCTGAAGAAAAGAAATTAAATACGTTTCTGAATTTTTTTTTTTTTTTATGAGAGTTGGTTATTCGTATTATTTGGATCCATCGGACTACTTCTCATCTTGAGTAACATTTTCACGACGTTTCGGTCGATGTAACCTCCGACCTTCTTCACATCTATCTCTTCGAATATATATACAGTAATATAGAGTAATAATAATTAGTAATAAATAGTAATATTTACAATTAGAAATAAAAATAGGCTTACGGCTCCCAAAATTCGTACTAGAACTCTCCGCAAGGTTAGAGTACTTTAAAAAAAAATCAATTGTAAAAGTGATATTCTCCTGAATTATTTAGGACTTCTATGGAGTAATGGCTGACGGAACAAGAGCATACTACCCCGAGAAGTAAAAAAAGAGTTTCCGTTCGAAATTCCGTCGAAATCCCCGAGTTCGACAGTAACGTTTCAAGGTTCGACAAGATACACCTGAAAAAGGTTGGAGGTTACATCGACCGAAACGTTGTGAAGATGACACTAAAGATGAGAACATTAGTTCGAGGAATCCAAATAAAACAAGATATGGTGGCCCTAAGATAATTTTCTTTTTTAGGATACGGTGTGGAATTCGATGTTTTTTTTTTTCCGGCAACTGATGACGGTATTTGCTATTTGTTATTTATAATGTTATTTAGTTATATACATGTGTATTATATACCACACTGTATTTTGTTACTAATTTTTAATGCCGTATCTTGAGGTTCTACTGTGTAATGTTTAGTAACGTTTTTCGAAACAGAAGTAATTCCAAGAAAGCCATTATATAGAAAAGAAAAACATGCTAAGTGTAACGTGAGAAAGTATATATTTTAAATGCAATAATTAAATGCTGTTTTTTTTCCATTTACCACCTATATTACTATCCAAACGGCTCACCATTATTTAAACGAAAAAAAAAAACATAGTATTTTAACTACTACGAGATACTTTGAATAAGTTTCCAGACTTTTTTCGTATCGGCACTTTTATTGATAGTACACACACGAAACTCTAGTCCCCTTCGAAGTAATCTCCTCCGGCCACAATGCACTTGTACCGTTCCAACAACTTCTGGAAGGCTCCATGAAAGTGTAAGCGTGTCGATGACCCTCGTCACAGCCTCTTTTGTCTATGACAAGAGTGGAACACTCTTGTGACAAATTTAGCGCAAATCTTCCGGAAATTTCAGTTCTTCGCGAATAATTGTGTGTACAGTTCCCACACTGACATCAAACTGTGCACTTATTGTCTCTATAGACACACGACGATCTTTATCTATGAAATTCTTCATTCAGCTAATCAACTCTAATGTTGTGGCTTCCTTGCTCCCCCACACCTCTCACCATTCCTCACAGACTACCCGTTTTCCTTGACTCTCTTATGCCACTCATAAACTGATGCTTGTTTCGTGCAAGATGGTCCAAAAGCAGTCGGAAGCATTCCATAGATTTCTGTCGCTTTTCCCAAGTTTCAATCCGAATTTTATGGCATATCTTTCCTCTGACATGTCCTCACATCCAGATTGCATTTTAAAAAATTACCAGCTGTGACAATAAGGCTCTAGTAGGGTGTATTCCAATTCCTGCTGTGACTGTCCATTTGAATCTGAAATCATAAAAGTTGGGCAGTTGTCTCATAGTATGTATAGCAATAATAGACTGAATTTTCAAGATTATACGATAATTTCAAATGCCTGCATAAAAAAGTCTGGAAACTTATTGAGGACAACTCGTTTATCGCTATCCAAACGGCTCACCATTATTTAAATGAACAAAACGTAGTATTTAAAAATGCTACGTACAGTATAGTCTACGGATTCCAAAATAGTTGTGGGGCTTC
>NC_136511.1:47411322-47413822 GCF_053919585.1 Euprymna scolopes | reverse complement strand
CCCGCCTGCGGATAACGAAGTCAATTTAGAATTTTGTAGAAAATATTTGCATTTTCTTTTTTTTTGCGCATTTCAAATCGAAATTACAGTCGGTAAGCAAGTTAACTAACTCAGAGAATAATAGAACGCGGTGGGTACGTTCATTTACCAACGTCTATAAATGGTCAATGTTAAAACTTTATCCCCAATATTTGTAATTACAATACTACTAGTTTCTTATTTTGTTAAAATGAATGTGTGGCTTCATTATATTAAAAACTAGCGGGAGTGTCCGGCGTTGTCTGGGTGTGTCGAGGTGGTGTAGTATGGAACCCGGGGGGTGTAAAAAGTGGTGGTAGCGGGGGGATCAAAGAACAGTAGGCAGTCAGGGCGGAGAGAGGTGTTAAAAAAGTGGTAGTAGGCAAGCAGGCAGAACCCGTAAGGCGAAGGAGAAAAATGAAGGTTATAAAAAACGTGACATCCATAGCAAAACGGAAGTTACGTGCGTAGATATTAAGGCTAGTCAATCCAACGGAGACAGTGAGTTGCGAAAATGTCGGCGAAAAAAGCGACCCCTCCTTGTAGAAAACTGCCCAATTGAGGGGAAAGGAATTAATGTGTTTGGTCAATGTTTCGATATTTGTCGTTTGAAAGATCGAGCTTCAAATACTTAGCTTAGATACAGATCTAGTTAGGCTCTGTCGCGTGTGTGGAAAGTTTTTGGCAGACATACAAACATACATACATTCATACATTCACACAAACCGACGATTGAGATTTATATTATAGACTAGCGGGGGTGCCCGGCGTTGCACGGGTATTTGTAGGTGTGTGGGGGGGTAGATAAAAACAAAAATAGTAATCGAAATAATAACCCTGTTTAAATATTTAAAAAACGAACAAAAACAAAAAAAAATTGGGAGGGAGGTAGGCTCAACCCCGAAACCTTGCGGTTAATAGTCTGATGACATACCACGACTCCATGAAGGCAGGGACTTGATAGCAGTCGAAAATAAGCGTTTAAAAATGCAGGTGGCTGAATGTCAACGTATGGTTTACTAGGTCAAATATCACGCCACAGCAGTAGTAGTACCTATTTACAATGCCTCCCCACGGGACAGAGACACCAGCGTCGTTTTGTAACGTGGAGAAAAGGTTGTAGTAGTAGTAGTAGTAGTAGTAGTAGTAGTAGTAGTAGTATCGAACCCAGGACTATTTATACCATCCACCAGAGACCAACGTATTTATCACTCTGGATTTGATAGTTTTAAAGTTACAAGACTATATTCCGAATTTAATTGCCAATTCAAACCACGTTCCAGCTTTACTATTTAAAAAGATTTCAGAACTTTATTACCAAACGCTACATGCTACTCTGAATCGTCGTTTGAATTGGATTGAAACTGAAATTCTCACAGCGAAGCTTTTGTTTATTAACAATGTAAAAAGGTAAAAAGGTATCTCGATACTACGCTGCACTCAAATTGGACCTCAGAACTTCCGATACCATCTCTACCCCTTTGCTAATAGAGAACTTCCTATCTATTGAATTTTTTTCTTATTCTCGTATTTTCATTTTATTTTCATTCCATTTTATTTCATTTGAATTTGTTTATACTTATTTTTATTTTCTTATAATTGTTTTTATTCTCTTATATATTCTCTCTCTGTTTCAGTTTGTATTTCTCCTCACACCACAACTCTTTTTTGCAACTCCCTCTTTGTCATACATGTCTGAATAATGAGAAAATCTGATTTTTTTAAACAAAAACTTTAAAATAACTTTTTTAGATTACATTTTTTTAAACTTCTTTCAGAATAGAAAATCTTAACAATTTAATAAGGAACATATTTCATATAGGTTTCATTAAAAATATTCAGTAGATAACGAGAAAAATAGAGATGAAAATTCAAAAGGACTGTATAACTGGTTTCGCTCAATAGTAGTCCTCGCTAGCGAAAGTCTTTGTTATTGTTATTCTATTATTATTATTATTATTATTTGAAAAATTTTTGTGTCCTGCTCTTTCGCGCGAGGACTAATTTTCTCATAATTGCTTTTATTCTTTTATATTTAATAATTGTGCACTTCTTATACCGTTATTATTTCGTTAAAATTTTAAACTGCTTTATATTTTTTATCCCATATTTTTTTGTGTTTTTTATCTCCGTATTCTACCATTTGTTTTTTTCTCTATCTTATTCAAATCAATTTTTTTAATATTTTATCCTTCATATTTTTTCTTTTTACCTTTATTCTTTTATTATATTAAATATTTCTAATAAGTTATACTTCATTTAAATACTAACTTGTAATTTCGATACCCTTACTAATATATACGAACCTATTCCAAGTAAACCTCCTCCATAGTTATTTCTAGGACTATAAAAAGAGAATATTCTTTTCATTATTTTGGCATCAGTTAATATCTTATATGTTTTAGATAGCGTGATGTGGTTCTCAATTTGTGTCTAACTGCGTCGGTTATATACTCGAGGGTCACAACAATGATAAGAATAT
>NC_136511.1:47318822-47408822 GCF_053919585.1 Euprymna scolopes | reverse complement strand
ATATACACACACACACATGTATAGTAGTAAGTTATAAAATATATAAGCCTGAGGAATGCTAGCGTGGATGAAATGCGGAATATTCTGTGTAACTTAATCGCCATATATATTTTATAACTTACTACCTAGCTCTACATACTTATTGAGCACTGTTGAAGTAAATACATAAAGTTTACGCATAAATTTATACTTTCGTATATTAATTTATGTGACTAAACGAAGTAGTCATATATATATATATATATATATATATATATATATATATATATATATATACCTAACTTTATATTGAAAAAGACGTGAATATGAACGTATCAAGAACGTAACAGAACTGAATGAAAACAGCAAAGCCAGACAAATAATCCGCCATCTTTAACAATAGTAAATAATAAAGGAAACTTATCTTAAAACCTTATTGCAGTTTTATGTGACTTCCCTTCGTCAGAAGTGCATTAATAACATCCCTAACTTATTCATTCTCTAGAATGCATGGTTGACTACAATCTAATTTATCTGTCGAGCTAGTACTATTCGGACTGTCACCCTCGGGGAGAAGGAACTACTCGTATCATACCTTTGTGTTTTTATGTATACGTGGACATCCACAGAAGCTGAATATTTGATGGCTGTTGGCATCTACCGAGATCGACTAATTGAATTGGATGAAACTTGAATATCAAGATGACGCATAAATCAAAACCAATAACCGACTTCCGGAAAGAAGTTTGACAACTCAATCACTGATTCTTAGATCGAATTCTGGGATTAAATTATACTGAACTCAAAAAACGTTTGTCGCTATTATTTCATATAGCAACATTACTATATACATAACAAAAAAATCCCCTCAAAGCGTATTGAGGATATATGACAAAATAAATCTGTGTACGCATTACAAATGTTTCTTTTCTGTTTCTTATCTGATACATTAGTACATTAGGGGTCATTTTGAGTTAAACGTTTATTTACTGTACCCATCTGAACTAGAGAAAATAAATTTCATAAAATACGATTCTTAAAATACATCTTAAACAATGAAAAGTATTAGCTTAATAAGTATCATTATTGTTATTCAATACTCATTGCTAATCAGTTTAATATTAAGTTCGAAACGAGGCAATTTAAAACAATTATCTATACATTAATATCACAGTACTTTTAACATATGTAGGTGTGTCACGGTTTCCAGATTATAAATTATTCGATCGGAAGATTCTATTTATTAAAAAAAGGAGGATAGATGGTGATAACTAGGGCTAGGACAACAGCATATTCTTTTCATTGTTTTGACTCTCGAGTGTGTATCCGTTAATATCTTATATGCTTTTATATAGAGTGATATGGTTCTCGGTTGATTAACTGTGTCTAACTCTGGCGGATATATACACGAGACTCAAAACAATGAAAAGAATATGCTGTTGTCATAGCTCTAGGATAACTCACTAGGAACATTAAATTTGGATATAGATGCGCTAATTTAATATTCGTAATGTGTTATCACCTCCTTTTTAATATATAAGATCTCCCGATCACTGAGGACGCAATATAAAAAAATAAAAATAGAATAAAATGTTGTCGCTTTCGGGCCATAGGTGAAACTAAAAATATACATGCTTGGTCTTCTGGCTTAGACCCAAGGGTAGTATCTGTTCTGTCTTAAACAAATCCAATAATATCATTGGGTTTTCCGTTCGCAGCGGGCGTCCATACCCTGGAAATATGTCACAGACTCCTATAATGATATCGGAGACAAACTGCAATAACCAGATATATTCTGACACTACACTAACAAGATTACTTAGATAAATACTTCTACATTTTTAACAAAAAGGCTACAATAATATCAGGGTGTCTCCATTCACGCGGAACGTCCACAGAATGCCCAGTAGTAATATATTACATAGGAAAGACGCCGCTGTGGAATTTCCTTAGGTCCCGCTCGTTTATATTTATGGAGATTTCACCCTTGTCTTTGTAGAGCAGACCCTATATTATTTAAGGCACATTAGTCTGAATATTTCTTGTGTGGTCATAGGATAGTAGTAATGCCGCAAACTATAACACCTCAAAGAGAGTAAAGGTGTGCTCTCTCTGCTACCGACAGGTGACAAACAGATAAAAATCCGATGACCCCCCCACGTATTAATTTTGACCCCTTATTAGCTTCTTTTTTTTTCTACGTAAAAACCGATAAAAAGTTTTCCACGTGCCTGAATACTTTATATACCAAATTTCAAGTCTGTAGATCAAAAATCCGTTGAGTATATAGGTTGAGAAGTGTCCTCACACACATTCTCATTTTTTTTTTCAGATATATAGATGACTAGCATGGGTGTGCGCGTTGCCCGGGTGTTTGTAGGTCTGTGTTGAGCAAAAAAAAAAAGTGGTAGTAGGAAGGCAGGCTCGAACCCGTACCGCGAAGGAGGAAAAGAATGTGGAAAAAAGCGTGACGTCTTTGCTGTTATGACCACCGCCAAACCGGAAGTGACGTAGGTTTTAATTAAGGCTAGACAACCGAAAGGAGAGAATGACTTTCGAAAATGTTGGCGAAAAAAGCGACCCCCCCCCTGTAGAAAAGTGCCCAGTTTAAGGTGAAGATATTAATGTTTTTAGCCATGCAGACATACATACATACATGCATACATTTATATATTGGTAACTCAAATTTTCGACCCAAACCGATTAAAAAGCTTGCCCTATCTCTGAATACCTTTTATGTAAAATTTCAATTGTTTAGAACAGAAATCGTCAGTGTAATTCAGTATGGAACGAAGTGGTCAAATCTTTTTTAACTTTGACCCCTACTATGACCCTTTAACATTTATTGTTTTGGGCTCAAATCAAGTTATAAATTAGGTCCATGCTCAAGGAACCTATATTCAAAATTTCAAGTGGTTAGGCCCAAAATTGGCGGAGGAGTTTCGTAGAGTTCTCAAAGGTCAAATTGTTGAATTTGACCCCTTAACAGCCAAATTTCTGACCGAAAATGGATTACAAAGATTTTTCCAAATCTCAGTACCCTGTATATCAAATTTCGAGTCTGTAGACTGAAAATTGACAGAGTTATTGTGTAGGGAAATGTACACAGACACACAGACAGACACGTTCACTTTTATAGATATATAGATATAGATAGATAATAAAATGTGCTTAGTTTTAACGCTTTCATTGTGTCATCGGCCATGTATTAATCGAAAAGCAAAACTTGATAAATAAACACTATTTACATACGTGAGCATTGCGCCTTTGCTATATAGTACTGCAATACTTTTCTGTTGTACATTATTCTTTTCCATTGATAAACCTATGCATAACTTCTCTTCTTTGTAAAGTTATGGCCCGAGAAAATAGTCATAAAGGAAGACTGGAAGAGCAGGTTCAGCTAAAAAGAATATATGTGACAAGAAAGTGAAATAAACAGAAAGGCTGTCGGTATATCTGATTGTTAGGTTACACTATCTGTAGTTTTGCGTAGGTCAGGAGAATGTTAGCCTAGTTGTTTATATTAGGTTGGTGCAAAAATAATGTCGTTTTTTTACGTATATATATATATATATATATATATATATATATATATATATATATATATATATATATATATATATATCTGATAAAAACGACTTTATTTTTGCACCAACCTCAAAAGGTTGGGGTGTGGTGAATTAGTGCCTGTTCATTCTCCCAAGTATTACCACCACCATTTATGGAGAGGGAGCAGTAGATGATTTTGCTGATTTCGCGTCAGAAGAGATACTACACTTTGATCTTAGCCAAAAGATCAAGTAAGCGTAATATAGTTTTCTACCAGGCATTACCACCTTCTAAAAATAAAAGTAAGGAGAGTCCATTAAGTGTAAATGTGCAAGTCCCCATAACAGTTAATATTATTTACTGTCACTTTGTAAAATAACAGTACTTCCAAAACAGTTGTTTATTTTTTTAACATTCTCTTATATTACGTTTCTGAGTTTGTTTGTTTTTTTTTCTTATATATGAGGAATGATAATTCGTTTTATTTTGATTATTCGGACTACTGTTCTCACCTTGACTGAACGTTTCGAGCAATGTAACCTCCAAGCTTTTCCAGATGTATCCAGTAAGGACCCATGGCGTAACGTTTAAAGTACTTAGTAAAATTAAGTTGTGCATTTATTCTATTTTCGAAGCTGTCAGTTTAATCCTTAGATCGGGCGATGCTAAAAATACAGTTGTGAATTACTTAGGGCTTGTACCCGGTCACGGCTGACAGAACGAGAACATGTTACTCTCATGCATTAAATCAAATGTTCCTTTCGAAACTGCGTGCAGATTCCTGAGTGCGTCAGAAAGATTCCCGACTTCGCAAAGATACACCTGAAGAAGGTTGGTGATTTCATCGGTCGAAACGTTAATAAAATAGCACTCAACGATGAGAATTGTAGTTTAATATTACAAAATATTTTATAATCTACAATTATTTTTTACGCTTGAAACAACATGTGCGTTTTTTTATTTTAAATCAGGACTTGATTAGCAAAGCGAATATTTATAAATAATATTTCCATTTAGTTTAATAACTTTATTTAGTTGTTGAAGATTATGATTTAATATTTCTATATATCTTTTATAGTTTTTACTGTTTACATTTTGAAGTAGACCTAATTTTAAGATGTCCTATTCATAGGTCCAAATTGATGGCTAAAGATTTCCGCGCTTGTTATGAAAAAATTGCAAGGCCGTTCGCATTATTACGATGCTTCCGACTTCTGTTCTCATTTTGAATGTCGTTTTGAAAACGTTTTTTTGTTACACGGTGGTCACCACTTATCAAGGCCCGGAAGCCACTCAGGGATAAGGGTTATTGCAAGTACAGTACGTTAGTGTGGAGATTTATTGAAGTGTTTCCTTGAGGTGGCGGTTCATTAAGAATTTGTTTACGTTGGACTTGAAGACATTCAGGTTGTAGTCAGGTGGGAAACAGGCAGACGGAACAGAGTTCCACAGGCGTGCAGTTCTAAGAAAGAAGCTTTGTTCATGGAACCTACGTTTTGATTTAGGCACAGATAAAGAGTGGGGAAAATTTTTCACAGTGGATTCAGCTAGACAGGTGTTTTTTGTGAAAGATTGGCGAGGGAGGGTCCAGAGATTGGAGTTCAGACGAGCATCTGTCATCGAAATAACGATAAAACAAGGATAGGCTCGCAACGTCTCTTCTGTGGGAGAAAGGTTGCAGGGAAGAGAAAAAGGCATCCCCCACTAAGCCACGAAGTCTATTTTGTACTCTGTCAAGGCAGGATAGGCTGTTTTTAGCAGCTCCTGCCCAGATATGGCAGCAGTATTCAATCCTTGGGCGTACTTGGCTTTTATATAGATAGAGAATTGCATCAGTTTTGAGATATCTTCTGGAGCGGTAGAAGGATCCCACCATCTTTCCAGCGACCTTGGCAACAGACTTGATGTACGTGTTCCATTTCAGATCAGGAGTGAAGGTCAAGCTCAGAAGCTTGTCAAAACATGGGGCTTCTCCTAGACGAGAGCCATCCATTTTAGTTGATGCCAGATGGGGATCAGAGCGTTGATGATGTAAAGATAGGAGTTTGGTTTTAGATGTATTAAAGGTAACCAGCCACGTCTTCCCTTTCTGAACCACGCGCTCGAGATCAGAGAAGAGGAAATCAGAGAGAACTTTGTCATTTACAGCCTTTGATATGTTGCCGTAGATGGTCGTGTCATCAGCATAGATATCAACGAATGATTTAAGTATGTGTTTAGGGAGATCATTGATGTAGATCAGGAAGAGATTTGGGCACAGGATTGACCTTTGAGGGACTCCAGCATTAATACTGCAGGCCTCTGATTTTTGTCCATCGACCACTACTCGTATGAGCCTATCGGAGAGAAATGATTCAATGATTGAGAAAACATTTCCAGTTATACCGTAGCTGGAAATCTTGTGAAGTAGACCCTTATGCCATACCTTGTCGAAGGCTTTTGATATTTCAAGAGCAATTGCCCTAGAAAGGAAACCTTTGTAAAGAGATTCGCTAATCCTGTGAGATATAACCGTTAGCACATCTGCGGTAGATCTTGCAGAACGGAAACCATATTGTGTCACTAAGAAGGTTATTTCTGCTGAGGTGGTTGACTATTTCTCTATTTAATATGGATTCCAGCAACTTACTCATAACACACAGGAGACTTATTGGTCTGTACTGAGAGGGAGATGACTTATCACCTGAATTCTTAAATACAGGGCATACTGATGAGGTTTTCCAGGGAGTCGGAAAGCACATCTCCTTAAGGCAACGCTTAAACAGTTTCGTAAGTATGGGAGCAAGTTCTGGTTGAAGCTTTTTTAACACTATAATTGGGATGCCGTCAGGGCCAGTTGCTTTACTGGAATCAAGGTTCTTGATTAGCTTGGCGACCTCATGCACAGATATTTGTATGTTACCTATCCTTGCTTTGCTTTGCTTGTTTTGTTTGGTTTGCTTGTTTTGTTTTACGGCATATCAACCCTTTTCGGGCTATTTAATGCTGAATCTACTTATTTTGAAAATAGTATTCATGTTGCATCCAGTTATTTTGTAAAAGGTTTTTTTATTCTTCAAGCTTTTTGTATATTCAATCGCTAATTTGTAGTGTTTCGTTTGGTTGTTTTATAGTGCATCTTATCGTTTTTGTCCCTTGCCCTGCAGAACATGAATGAGTTTTGCAATGGGCGAGAGAAAAGGGGTTACAGTATTAATTTTTGGTACGTTTTAAATTAGGAAACCAGTCAGGAAGACAGGGAGATAGAAAGAGAAAAGTGAAATGTGAAGAAGGAAAAGGGGGAAAAATAGGCTGTTGTTTTTGTTTTTGGTTTTGAAGAACATAAGTTTTGCAAAAGAAAGTAGAAAAACAAAAAGCATCAATGTTAGGTGCATTTTATCTCAGGAAACCAATATCTTCCGACAGCCTGATCTCGTAGCACCAGTCGAACAATGATCTTCTTCAGGTCTATCTTGTCGAACTACGGAATCTTTCATCGAATTCGAGAATCTTTTTGCAGGGACTAGTAAATCTTCACATAATATCGAACGGAACCGTTTATCTAATCCACGGAGGTAGAATGCTCTTGTTCCGTCAGCCATGGCTGGATAGAAGTCCCAAGTAATTCGCAATTGTATTTTGAGTACCGCCCACGCTGAGAATTGAGCCTTCAGTACCCAGAAGAGTGTAACTTAAAACTGAATTTTACCAAGTAATATATTCACTACGCCACGAACCTTTGAGGACGTGGATTAAATAAAGGGTTTCTTCGAAATTTCGTGTAGATTCCCGATTTTGACAAAGATTCGAGAGTAATCCACCCTCAGAAAAAATCAGAAACATAATTTCCTTCCCCCCTCTCTCTCTCTCTCTCTCTCTCTCTCTCTCTCTTTCTCTGCACTTTTACTAGGGGGACACCGTATGCTTAGTAAGACCCTAAAGCCACACGAGACAAACCCATGATTATGGTAATGGTGAAATTTTGATAGGGTTCGATTATTTAAGAGGATGACACAACAAGAATGTGTTTGCATTAGATTTGAAAATGACCATGTTATAGTAAACTGGGAAGTAATCCCGCGATATTGTTCGACAAACGGGTAGTTCCAGGAAATAAATTTTGCTAACAGAACTTTCGTTAATGTTTAGATACAAATAGTAATGGAAATTGTTGACAGTTGTTGTAACGGGACGAGTGTTTGTTGCTAATGTTTTACAGAGTAGGGAGCATAAATAGAAACTCAGTCAATTTTTACCCATGTAATGCTATTTTCTTTAGCAGTGATAGAAACAGCATAAAATTCGAGCGTGATGAATAAAAACGATAAAGTGTGGGAGGAGGAGGAGGGTAATGGACAGGCACTTAGTAAGTTGTGAGTAGGGCTATGACAACAGCACATTCTTATAATTGTTTTGACTCTGGAGTATATATCCGACACAGACGCAGTTAATCATCCGAGAACCACATCACTATATATAAGCATATAAGATATCAACGGATACACACTCGATTGTCAAAACAATGAAAAGAATATGCTGTTGTCCCAGCCCTTCTAATCACTTGGGGAGTTACGTACATTCTAAAACAAACTAGATCAATTAAAATGAATTTATTTTTCAAACCTAACTCAATCCGGAAACCAGTTCATATTTTAGCATGCGATTTTGTGATTAAAATATATAGAGAAAAAAACCGCTAAGGAAACAAACATTGATAAACATAGCTCTAAGATAATAATAGATTTCAAACGAATCTGCTTAACCGACTGAGTAACGTCACAAGAATCTTATAAGTGTAACGAGGCATCTAATTGAATTCGGCTGGATCTTCACAAATTGATATATACAAATAAATAATTTGAAATCTTCGATCGTTATTTGACAGGTAATTTAATAATCGCGAGGAACAAAACAGTCTGAAATTAAGCGAAGTGTCACTATTAATTAGCTTATCTACTTTAGATCGGGGGCGTTATGATCTTCGCAGAAGCGTAGGTGGTTGTGTTTAATTGCTGTTCTCTACTGTCTCGACAAACAATATGTAAACCTTTAAAAATAGTGCTTACACAATAAAGAATTAATAACAGAGCAAGGTTTGCGCAAGCTCTACCGCATATTTCCATATTTAGTACAATAAAAAGAAAACCAATGTATTAGAATCAGTAGAACTGGCGTGATTTTTCAGCGGTTTCCTTCTCTTGAGAGTCTAGTTTCCATTCATTTCCCCGAAATTAAGGCAGAGTAAGACACAAGGTCAATTTTTGATGTGGGTAAAAAAAACGATTATCTAACAAAGGCCCTTTGAATTAGGACAAAAAAAAAATGCCTCACATTGAAGGATTTCCTTTTCACTGACTGTGGACAGAAATAAAGTGTAATATCAGAAAAGATCGTACACCTTGTTCTTAACTAAAAGTCTGTGTTATTACAACTTCAATTATATCAGAATTGGATCGCCCTTATTATGTTTATTAGCTTGTTGTTTCTTTTTCTATAATGTGCGTGGGCGTACTTCAATAGACTCAAGAATGAGTGTTTGATTAGGACTCTTTTGTAACTTTACTTTTCTATATCACATTTCCCTTGGGTTGTCTGGTTGTTCGTTTGTCCGTTCAACATTTTCTCGGAAACTACTGGATCGATCTGGCTGAAATTTTGTTTCGACCTTTATTATGATAAGACGAACTTAATATCATGATATCAGCTTAATGCACAGTTAGAAATCAAAAGGAATTAGTAATTATAATGCTATATTTACTCTTGAACTTTGGCATAAAGCACTCATTTTATCTCACCAAGTTATAATTTTTTGTCAATTATTAACAAGCTAAAAGTCTTGCTTATATATATATATATATATATATATATATATATATATATATATATATATATATATATAGTTATAATTTTTTAAATTATTGTAATTGTTAAATACCTATAGACACTAGTGTTTCATCCTTTCAGAAATCATCAGTGCAGGGTGTCACGATTAACACCGGTCGATCGATTCAAATCCGGCAACAGAGGCCATCTCTGACTCCATTAGCAACTATGCGTTGGTACATAGGGCCTTGGTTATTTGTTTCCCCTGTCGACTAGATACTGAAATTACTCAAATTAAGGAAATTCTAATCGATAATGGCTACCCAGAATTTTTAATTGATAAATGTAATAAATTTAAAATCAACCAATTTAATAAAGATATAACCTTTGGCGTTTAAAAGTGTCGTGTATATCTTAAGTTGCAATGGGTTGGTAAAAAATGTGTGCCTCTCATTAATCAACTTAAACAGTCTATCAACAATTGTTTTTTCGTCTGTTCTAACTCGAATGTGGGCAGGCATATAAGGACGATTATTTTTCAATTTTATTTTGAAGCCGATCGAGTAATCATTTGAAAACTCTTTAATCCGTCTCCATTGCCCGACACAAACCCTCTCTTTGCAGACAGAAGCGGTTTTTTAATACTCTGGACCTCTTGGGCGAATAATAGAGGGGTGCTATAGATATGATTCCCCACCCCCTATTTTTTCTATCCTCACCCCCGTATATTTCTATGCGGATATCATTCCCCACTCGTGATAGTTGATTTTTTAAATAATATTCATTATATATATATACTAGCAAAAGTACCCCTCGTTGACTGGGTTCAAAAACAGCCTACAGAAAATGGACTCTGATTTATGAAAGTATGATAGGTTATGAAAAGGAAGTGTTGTAAAGAGATAGCTTCGAATTTGGGTGTATCAATACCAAAGCAAAATATGATGAAAGTAAAAATAAAATAGATAAACCCGATAATTTATTATACCATACCTGTTCACACTGAAACACTTATCATAATATTCTGTGGATCTATATTTAAAAAAAAACCTCGTTAAACTTTGTGACATATTTCCATTCTATGGAGATCAGGTGCGAACGAACACTCCATAATTTTATTATACAATATTTCTTTAAACTGAAACATTATTATCAAAGTATACTTACGCAGATAGATATAACAAGTTTGTGCCTATTTCCATTCTATGGAGGCTAGGCGCGAACGCAGACCACACAATTTTATTATACTGTCCCTATTAAAGTTAAAACATACTTATCAAAGTAGTATTATGTACATCTATATCAAAAACAATTGTAACCTTTTTTTTTTCATTTTTAATTTTTTTATTTCCATACTTTGTGGACCAGGCGTGAACGCAGACCTCACAATTTTAATGAACCATCGTTGAAACAAGGGATATATGAAAAAGAATTATACTTATTTTCTTAATCTAAGGATTTCGAATACTGCCTCATATCATCAGAGGAAAATGTAGTAAGCAAAATGATTAATTAGGAATAAACATATATTTTACTTATTAGCATATATATGAAAAATGTTATTTAAAATTGTTTTAAAAAATATTTTAAAAAATCATTTAAACATCATAGATAAAGGATATCATACGGCAAGGCAACGTTGAATAAGGTTCAGTTTATTTAAAAAATAATCCAATGACGAATAAAAAATAATCCAACGACGAATAATAAATAATCCAACGACGAATAATAAATAATCCAATAACGAATAATAAATAATCCAATGACGAATAATAAATAATCCAACGACGAATAAAAAAACACCCAATATCGAATAATAAATAATCCAATGACGAATAATAAATAATCCAATAACGAATAATAAATAATCCAACGACGGATAATAAATAATCCAATGAAGAATCATAAATAATCCAACGACGGATAATAAATAATCCAATGACGAATAAAAATTAATCCAATGACGAATAATAAAAAATCCAACGACGAATAATAATTAATCAAACGACGAATAATAAATAATACAATGACGAAAAGAAATTAATCCAATGACAAATAATAAATAACCCAATAACGAATAATAAATAATCCAATGACGAATAATAAATAATCCAATAACGAATAATAAATAATCCAATGACGAATAATAATTAATCCAATGACGAATACTAAATAATCCAACGACGAATAATAAATAATCCAATGACGAATAATAAATAATCCAATAACGAATCAAAAATAATGCAACGACGAATAAAAATAATCCAACGACGGATAATAAATAATCCAATGACGAATAAAAAATAATCCAATGACGAATAATACATAATCCAACGACGAATAATAAATAATACAATGACGAATAATAAATAATCCAACGACGAATAATAAATAATCCAACGACGAATAATAAATAATCCAACGATAAATAATAAATAATCTAATGACGAATAATAAATAATCCAACGATGAATAATAAAGAATCCAATGACGAATAATAAATAATCCAATGACGAATAATAAATAATCCAATAACGAATGATAAATAATCCAACGACGAATAATAAATAATCCAACGACGAATAATAAATAATCCAATGACGAATAATAAATAATCCAACGACGAATAATAAATAATCCAATGACGAATAATAAATAATCCAATGACGAATAAAAATTTATCCAATGACGAATAATAAATAATCCAACGACGAATAATAATTAATCCAACGACGAATAATAAATAATCCAATGAGGAATAATAAACAATCCAATAACGAATCAAAAATAATGCAACGACGAATAAAAATAATCCAACGACGGATAATAAATAATCCAATGACGAATAAAAAATAATCCAATGACGAATAATAAATAATCCAACGACGAATATTAAATAATCCAATGACGAATAATAAATAATCCAACGATGAATAATAAATAATCCAACGACGAATAATAAATAATCCAACGATAAATAATAAATAATCCAATGACGAATAATAAATAATCCAACGATGAATAATAAAGAATCCAATGACGAATAAAAAATAATCCAATGACGAATAATAAATAATCCAATAACGAATGATAAATAATCCAACGATGAATAATAAATAATCCAATGACGAATAATAAATAATCCAACGACGAATAATAAATAATCCAATAACGAATAATAAATAATCCAATGACAAATAATAAATAATCCAATGACGAATAAAAAATAATCCAACGACGAATTAAAAATAATCCAATGACGTATAATAAATCATCCAACGACGAATAATAAATAATCCATTGACGAATAATAAATAATCCAATGACGAATAATAAATAATACAAGGACGAATAATAAGTAATCCAACGACGAATAATAAATAATCAAACGACGAACAATAAATAATCCAATGACGAATAATAAATAATCCAATGACGAATAAAACATAATCCAACGACGAATAATAAATAATCCAATGACGAATAATAAATAATCCAACGACGAATAATAAATAATCCAACGACATATAATAAATAATCCAACGACGAATAACAAATAATCCAACGACGAATAATAAATAATCAAATGATGAATAATACATAATCCAATGACGAATAATAAATCATCCAATAACGAATAATAAATAATCCAATAATGAATAATAAATAATCCAATGACGGATTATAAATAATCCAATGACGAATAAAAAATAATCCAATGAAGAATAAAAAATAATCCAATGACGAATAAAAAATAATCCAATAACGAATAATAAATAATCCGATGACGAATAATAAATAATCCAACAACGTATAATAAATTATCCAATGACGAATAATAAATAATCCAAGGACGAATAATAAATAATCCAACGACGAATAATGAATAATCCAACGACGAATAATAAATAATCCATCGACGAATAATAAATAATACAATGACGAATAATAAATAATCCAATAACGAATAATAAATAATCCAACGACGTATAATAAATAATCCAATGACGAATAATAAATAATCCAACGACAAATAATAAATAATCCAATGACGAATAATAAATAATCCAATGACGAATAATAAATAATCCAATGACGAATAATAAATAATCCAACGACATATACTAAATAATCCAATGACGGATAATAAATAATCCAATGACGAATAATAAATAATCCAATGACGAATAATAAATAATCCAATGACAAATAATAAATAATCCAATAACGAATAATAAATAATCCAATAACGAATAATAAATAATCCAATGACGAATAATAAATAATCCAATAACGAATGATAAATAATCCAATAACGAATAATAAATAATCCAATGACGAATAATAAATAATCCAACGACATATACTAAATAATCCAATGACGGATAATAAATAATCCAATGACGAATAATAAATAATCCAACGACATATACTAAATAATCCAATGACGGATAATAAATAATCCAATGACGAATAAAAAATAATCCAATGACGAATAATAAATAATCCAATGACAAATAATAAATAATCCAATAACGAATAATAAATAATCCAATAACGAATAATAAATAATCCAATGACGAATAATAAATAATCCAATAACGAATGATAAATAATCCAATAACGAATAATAAATAATCCAACGATGAATAATAAAGAATCCAATGACGGATAATAAATAATCCAATGACGAATAAAAAATAATCAAATGACAGAATAATAAATAATCCAACGACGATTAATAAATAATCCAACGACGAATAATAAATAATCCAATGACGAATAATAAATAATCCAACGACGAATAATAAATAATCCAATGACGAATAATAAATGATCCAATAACGAATAATAAATAATCCAATGACGAATAATAAATAATCCAATAACGAATAATAAATAATCCAACGACGAATAATAAAGAATCCAATGACGGATAATAAATAATCCAATGACGAATAATAAATAATCCAATAACGAATAATAAATAATCCAACGATGAATAATAAATAATCCAACGACGAATAATAAATAATCCAATGACGAATAATAAATAATCCAACGACGAATAATAAATAATCCAACGATAAATAATAAACAATCCAATGACGAATAATAAATAATCAAACGATGAATAATAAAGAATCCAATGACAAATAATAAATACTCCATCAATAAATAATAAATAATATAATGACGGATAATAAATAATCCAATGACGAATAATAAATAATCCAATGACGAATAATAAATAATCCTATGACAAATAATAAATAATCCAATAACGAATAATAAATAATCCAATAACGAATAATAAATAATCCAACGACGAATAATAAATAATCCAACGATAAATAATAAATAATCCAACGATGAATAATAAATAATCCAATAACGAATAATAAATAATCCAACGATGAATAATAAATAATGCAATGACGGATAATAAATAATCATATGACGAATAAAACCTAATCCAACGACGAATAATAAATAATCCCACGACGAATGATAAATAATCCAACGACGAATAATAAATAATCCAATGACGAATAATAAATAATCCAACGACGAATAATGAATAATCCAACGACGAATAATAAATAATCCAACGATAAATAATAAATAATCCAATGACGAATAATAAATAATCCAACGATGAATAATAAAGAATCCAATGACGAATAATTAATAATCCAATGACGAATAATAAATAATCAAATAACGAATGATAAATAATCCAATAACGAATAATAAATAATCCAACGATGAATAATAAAGAATCCAATGACGGATAATAAATAATCCAATGACGAATAAAAAATAATCCAATGACGAATAATAAATAATCCAACGACGAACATTAAATAATCCAACGACGAATAATACATAATCCAATGACGAATAATAAATAATCCAACGACGAATAATAAATAATCCAACGACGAATAATAAATAATCCAACGATAAATAATAAATAATCCAATGACGAATAATAAATAATCCAACGATGAATAATAAAGAATCCAATGACGAATAATAAATAATCCAATGACGAATAATAAATAATCCAATGACGAATAATAAATAATCCAATGACGAATAATAAATAATCCAATGACGAATAATAAATAATACAATGACGAATAATAAATAATACAATGACGAATAAAAAATAATCCAACGACGAATAATAAATAATCCAATGACAAATAATAAATAATCCATTTAAGATTTGGATTTTACTTGTACAAACTGAAATTCTTTTAACTTTCTTGAAGTTTTACATTTGGATTTTACCGTCACTGGATTTTTTTATCTTCCACCAGACTATCCTTTAATGTGTAATCACTTTTTTCTTTACCATATTCTCTTTGCTTAACTTATTTTGTTTTCAAGTAAGATCTTTTACTTATTTGTTGTTTCATCAAATACTACTGCATGCATAATCCGATCCTGCATTCTGCTAATTCCTACCCTCTGATGAGAAGGAGAGTATTTCTTCGAAACTCCGCGAATTAAGGACTATCCATTTATCTAGTGTTTCCTTTTCAAATTAAATATGCTTTTAACTCATTTCAAAGTGTTTTTTAACATATTTCATTAACTGTTTGCTCATATTATAAGCTCTATTTCCTATTTTGTATTATCGAGCTTTTATATCTGGCTGAGATAAGTTTATAAATATTGATTATTTAATATTTATAATTTACTTTAATTTTACCATCTTGGATCATTCTGGTAAATTCAATTGTAATTTTCATTATATGTATATATATATATATATATATATATATATATATATATATATATATATATATATATTAAGTAATCTGATTGATAATTTAAAATTTTAAAATCAAATTATAATTAAATTAAAATCCGTTTCATAAGAAGGAACAACAACAAAATCAATTATCTGTACGATCGTTTCGGAAAACAAGCTTTTTATTGTGGTATACATCAAGTTACGTACAATAATTACATACAGTTTTTTTATAAGCAAGGTCTCTTCGTCAGCAAATTTTGAAGGGTTATTAAATCTAAAAACACCATAGATAAACCTAGCATTAAAAGTAAGGCAGATGTATCTGAAAAAAATTGAAATAAAAGGTCTGGATTTAAAATTTATAAGAAAATTAATATGGGTTAGAGATAGAAAAGAAATAGAGTGAAATATAGATTTAAATTTAAATTATAAGTTTGCTTTAAGTACCACATTTCAAATATATATATGCATATATATGAAAAAATAGACACACATATATATATACATAGGCATACAGGTATATATAAAAAATATAGAGATAAATTTACCTTTTAATTTACTGGTACTTATCGAGGAGGAATAAAACTTTAATATCAAGCATGTGATTGCGATAACTATGTGTCATCGGACCTTTTCGTCACAGTTACCGATACATAAAAAGTTGTCTTGCCACGGAAGCGTTTATCACTATAATTCTATTGCTGTGCTGGTACTTTTTAAGTATTTGATGTTTATGTAGACGTGGAGATCGCTGCAGCATAAGGCTCTCGAGACCGACGTGGTGAACGTGTGGCAACTACGGCTAACAGACGAAGCTTCTGGTTTGATAAGCATATTATGTGGTAAATCATCAGCGACTCAATGCGCATCAGAACCAATTATTCACAAGAGGTTAGACCTGAATTATAACATTCTATACAATCATTATCATCATACATGCCTCATTTATGGTCCGTAAAGTCTAGGTGGCTAAATAGTCATTTCCACGTGGTTCACCTGAAGTTTTCAGATTAGTATCACATTTATAGGTAAAAAGGGATAATGTTAATCGAGGTCTTACACGTGGATGATCATGATATTCCGAGCAATTGGAGGAAGAGTCACTCTTTACTTGCTGGTACTCCTACTAC
This sequence comes from Euprymna scolopes, assembly GCF_053919585.1. Lineage (NCBI taxonomy): Eukaryota > Metazoa > Mollusca > Cephalopoda > Sepiida > Sepiolidae > Euprymna > Euprymna scolopes. The sequence goes on along the minus strand of NC_136511.1, from coordinate 47,391,590 downwards.
TACTCAGATTGAAAGTCAAAATTAAGATGTACTCTTACAAAACAAATTAATTCACATAGAAATCGCATGTAAAACATGTATAAGCTTTTAGCATTAAATGATCAAATTTAAAAAAATACAATAACCAACCAAACAACTAACCAACTTACGGATCATATGGAATATTCCTTGGTACAAAATAGACTTTCATCTAATGGGGATGTTTGAATATAAGGAGATTTAAGGAGTATTGGTTAGTTTTACTGACATAACTTTTCGTGACGTCGGACACTTAAAATATACACGTTCGATCTGCTGAACCCATGATCAGCAGTAGAGCCTGTACAGCAACGTCATTTGATCGTAAAGATCATCTAATCGCTTCTTCTGAAATCGGTTGAACTTTTCCGCTTAAAAACATTGTCACGTAATAAACTCTGCCGCTTCAAGAAAATTGAATAAACTTTAATCATTTGATTAATTTTTTTCGTTTGCTTTCTTCTCTTCCATCGTTTTCAGATAACCCAAAGGTTTTGACTTGATTTCCATGAACTTGCGCACTTAAACGCCTTAACATTCAGATTAAATTCTGTTAGAACAAATATATTTACGTTGAAAAACAAACAACTTTTAAGGTTTAATCTGTCTTAGTCAAAAGTTGGCGCCATAACTTTCATTGCATAATTATTGCAAAGCAATGATTGATGAAAAAAGAACGAAAATGACCGATGAGTTGTATATATATATATATATATATATATATATATATATATATATATATATATATATATATATATATATATACAACTCATCGGAGCCCAAAACAATAAATGTTCGGGGGTAAGAATAGAGTACAAAGTTAAAAAAAATTGACCGCTTTTTTTTTTTTTTTTGCTCAGCATACACCTCCAAACACCCGGGCAACGCCGGGCTGAAATGCTAGTATATATATATATATATATATATATATATATATATATATATATATATATATATATATATATATATATATATATATAAGTGAACGTGTCTGTGTCTCTTTCTGTGTGTCTGTGTGCATTTTCTAACGCAATAACTCTGTCAATTTTCAGTTTACAGACTTGAAATTTTATATACTGGGTACTGAGATTTGGGAAAATATTTGTGATCGGTTTTCGGCCAGAAAATTGGCTGTTACGGGGTCAAAATTCAACGATTTGACATTTGAAAACTCTACCAAACTCCTTTAGATAGCTCAGTAGTGCAATTCTTGAGCTATAAATATTTTTCTTTAAAGATACCACGTTAATAGAGATAAATACACAAGTATTTACTTATTTTCGGAAATTTTATCTTTTATTGGACACAACATTGCGTGCAATTGATTCAACCCCCGTGTTGGCATAAAATAAGGATATAATCGTTCATCAAATCATAACTTGCACAAGCTTGTGCTTCATCAGCGCGTTAGAGAAAACCAATATTTTAAAAGTTTTCAGCCAAACAAGAGGACCTTTTTAGTTAATACAGTCAGCATTTATTTTTATTTATTTATTTATTTATTGTCAACAAAACATATATATGAAGTTTCAAGCGGGGGTCGACCTAGACGAGAGGATCCAAAATGGCCGACCAGGACTGAGATATGACACGTGCCGTTGTTTCCTTAATAAATTATTTCAGTTAGGAAGAAATATCTCATGTATTAATAAATGTTAAATAATAATGAAACCTTACCAAAACAAAACGAAGTAAAAAAAAAAAAAATATCTGACAATTCATCGGCTCTAGCTGAAATAATTTATTAAGGAAACAACGGCTCGAGCTTATACTAATAAATAGCAACTTACACACAATTCATCGGCTCTAGCTGAAATAATTTATTAAGGAAACAACGGCTCGAGCTTATACTAATAAATAGCAACTTACACACAATTCATCGGCTCTAGCTGAAATAATTTATTAAGGAAACAACGGCTCGAGCTTATACTAATAAATAGCAACTTACACACAATTCATCGGCTCTAGCTGAAATAATTTATTAAGGAAACAACGGCTCGAGCTTATACTAATAAATAGCAACTTACACACAATTCATCGGCTCTAGCTGAAATAATTTATTAAGGAAACAACGGCTCGAGCTTATACTAATAAATAGCAACTTACACACAATTCATCGGCTCTAGCTGAAATAATTTATTAAGGAAACAACGGCTCGAGCTTATACTAATAAATAGCAACTTACACACAATTAATCGGCTCTAGCTGAAATAATTTATTAAGGAAACAACGGCTCGAGCTTATACTAATAAATAGCAACTTACACACAATTCATCGGCTCTAGCTGAAATAATTTATTAAGGAAACAACGGCTCGAGCTTATACTAATAAATAGCAACTTACACGCAAATAAATGTTAAATAATAATGAAACCTTACCAAAACAAAACGAAGTAAAAAAAAAAATATATATCTGACAATTCATCGGCTCTAACTGAAATAATTTATTAAGGAAACAACGGCACGTGTCATATCTCAGTCCTGGTCGGCCATTTTGGATCCTCTCGTCTAGGTCGACCCAAGCGGGTTTTATCTGCATTTTTAGATTTAATACACTTGTCTGGTAATGCAGAAATCACTCGAATTTCATAGTCCTTGGTGGCTAGTTTCGTTTCATCCATTGCACGTGGTTTTCTTTCTTCTTTGTTTTTCTATTTTCAGTGGTACGGGCTTAAGTTGTTAGCTTCGCAGCAAGTATTATTATAATTCAGTTTATTATTTCTATTTTTTTTTTTTCAAGTTATTATTAAGTTAAAAATTTTCAAACATACGTATTATTATTTATAGATATTAAAACTACATATTTTATACGTTGAGTAATGTTTACAGATATTATGATTAATTTTAAACTCTACATACTACATTAGACTAATGGACAACTTGAAATTGAATTATAAAATTAACTGTGAATTTTAAAGATTTGGTTCCGGGATGGTAATGTAGAATTTCATTTTAATGTCGAATCTCTTTTTTTATGATTGTCACAAAGATGAATTTCAATATATCGAAGCCATTAATATTTGTCATGAAATTAAACAACCTGAATTAATTTACATCTAGCAGTTGTGTTCTAAAACTCATGATAATCGGTGAATTGTAATTAGTTTTAGATTGAAATATACATGCATATATATATATATATATATATATATATATATATATATATATATGCATATTATATTCAGTAATGTGATTGATCACTTAAAATTCAAATTAGAATTAAATTAAAAATCCATTTCACAAGAAGGAATAACAACAAAGTCAATAATTTGTACGATCGTTTCGGAAAATAATGTTTTTATTGTGGTAGACATTAAGCCACGGACAATAATTTTTACATATAGTATTTAAAAAAAAAACAATGTTTCCTCATCAGCAAAAGTATTGGAAAGGGTTTTTAATATATTTAAAAGACACCATAAATAAACCTAGCATTAAAAGTAAGGCAGATGTATCTTTTCAGTCTTCGCCTTTTGAAATCAATAATCAACAACAGAGCATTAATATGGATGTTAATTGTAGCTTTTCAACTTATGTTTTTTAAAAATACTATATGTAAAAATTATTGTCCGTGGCTTAATGTCTACCACAGTAAAAACATTGTTTTCCGAAATGATCGTACAAATTATTGACTTTGTTGCTGCTAATTCTTGTGAAACGGATTTATAATTTAATTCTAATTTGAATTTTACATTATCAATCACATTACTGAATATTAAATTAGCTCTGGGATATTTACCTATCGAGCTTCTTATATATCTAAATTACAACGAGCACCTTTTTTTCTGTATTTTAATTAAATAAGTAACTTTACTATTACATTAAAATACACTCTGCTCTTTAGACTATTGTTCTAATCTCCTTTGTATATACATATTATATATATATATGCAATATGTATATACATGCATACATATATATACATATATATAATATGTATATATATGCATACATATATATACATAGATATATAATATGTATATATATGCATATATATATATTATATATATAATATGTATATATACATACATATATATACATATATATACACATATTATATATATACATATTATATATATATACATATTATATATATATATAGTATGTATATATATATGCATACATATATATACATATTATATATATACATATTATATATATGCATACATACATATATATACATATTATATATATATATACATATTATATATATACATATTATATATATACATATTATATATAATATGTATATATATGCATAGATATATATCTACATATTATATATATCTACATATTATATATATACATATTATATATATACATGTTATATATATACATATTATATATATACATATTATATATATAATATGTATATATATGCATACATATATATACCTATATATAATATGTATACATATGCATACATATATATACATATTATATATATATATAATATGTATATATATGCATACATATATATACCTATTATATATATATATATTATATATATATACCTATTATATATATATATTATATATATATACATATTATATATATATACATATTATATATATATATTATATATACAAACACATACACATATCTAACTATATGTATATTTTGTCTTATGCATTATTCCAGAAGCATAGCAGGATCTGCAGTAGTTAATATTGGTCTCCAACGTGAGCATTTTCGTGTAGGGTGTCTGCCATTTAAGCATTGACTTTTCTCTCGGTCGCTTTGCGGAGACTTCTAATGTAAAGACAAGTTTGTTGTTTTTGTTTTTTTTTGTTTTGTTTTTTTATTCAGGTTTCATATAATGATAAAGAGCCATTTCTCCCTACATTTAAAAGCCTTCTACCCGTATATAATTGTATTTGTTGGGAGACACTGTTTTCGTTTTAAAAATTCAGCGCACATCAGAGGACCATGCTGTTCATGCAATTGAGGTTAACGAATGAAAAGATCAGATGAATGTGGCTGATATGGTTTCAGTAAAAAGGTTTCCATATTCTTTTTGAAAACATTTTTAAACAGGTAGTTTTTTTATAAATGTTTTTTTTTGTATTATTTATGACAAAATGTTTCCATTATTTTCTAATTTGTAATAGATATATTCCTTTCTCCCCTCTTCTTTGTCTAACTGTCTGTCTGTCTGTCTATCTGTCTGTCTCTCCCTTCATCTATCTATCTATGTATCTCTCACACTTTTTTTCGTTTTTTGTCATAAAGGAGAAAATGATTTGGAAAGTGCGACTTGCCGGAAACATGTACTTGTGTTGTTATATTTAACAGGCATTGGGCTTTTAAACAAAAAAGAATTGGTATACAAAAAAGTGAAATATATTTGAAAAAAAACATATTTTACCAAAATCACAAGCGTACACACACACACACACACACACACACACACACACACACATATATATATATATATATATATATATATATATATATATATATATATATATATATATATATATAGGGAAACGGCTGGACCGATTGTTTTTGAAAGTTCACACGATGTTACTTGCTGAGCCATGTAGTGTTCTCACGTAGGTTTTGTATAAGAATGCGTCTAATTCGAATCGAAAATCGATAATGGAAAAAATCCGACTAATAAAGGCAGTTCGATTTTGACCAGAATTAACACATTTATACAACCTAACATCACAAATACAGCTGAGAAGTTTTATCACCGCACAATCAGAAAGGCCCAACCTATAATTCCACTAGATTCTTTTATGACACAGGGGCGCGTTCGAAATGAACGTTTTCTTAGAGCTCAACTCAGTTATGATATTTTATTATTCTACGTTTAAATTTAATTCAAATGATTATGCAAAAATAATTTCATAAAATTAATAATTGGTTCTTTGGTAAGACAGGGACGCGTTAAAAATGAACAGAGCACAATTGACTTTTTCATTTTAAACTTATAATGAAACTATTATTTACAGATAATTTCATAAAATCAAAGGTAGGTTTTCTACAGTGCAATATAGACTACAATGTATTGTGAACTAAGTCCGTGCTCGGAGGTATGTGAAACTTCCTTGTGGTACACTGCGAGTGGGGTTTCTAATTAGAGCAAACAATCAATCGATTTGATTACAAAATAGGCGATTTCATAATTTCGATGACAATAAAAGTGTGGGAGGGTGCAACATTCAATGCCTGATAGTATGATGGACTCTCCCGTCGATTTCCACGTATGGGGTTCAGACAACCCATATTTCTAAAACTCATTTATGCTTGTGCCTCTGATGACTGTTTAGTCCAGCAAAGGACTTGCAGACAAGGCCACAAATAGAACATGAATGTGGATTTAATGCTGCAGATATTGGTCCGGCTGGTAGTCGTTTTGCTCTTACTCTGTTTTCTTTCAGTTGCCTTAAGCTTTCAGATTGAAACCTCTGGAGACCTTAAAAACACCTTGATCTCCATCCTTTTCGGTCATTCACCTCATCTTCAAGACTCCTGTATGGTATGTTTACTGCAGACAAGTTACTCTTCAACTTGTCCTTGTACCTAAGCCAAGGACGCCCGACAATTCTTTTACCACCCTCAAATTGACTGTACATCGCAATTTTTGGAATTCTGTCATCGGACATCCTCAATACATGACCAGCCCACCGCAATTGCGCTTGAATAAGGAATAATTCAATGCCAGATATTTTGCATTGTGTGAATAATTCGGCATTTGATACCTTGTCGCGGAGGCTAAGACCACATATGGAGCGTAGACAGCTTTTGTGGAAAACGTCCAGCTGATTAATGTGATGTCTGTATGGAGTCCATGACTCAGATCCATAAAGAAGAATGGAAAGAACAACAGCACGGTAGACAAGGATTTTTGTGTCTAGTCGAATACCCCTTTCGTTCCACAAGCGACGGCGGAGATTTCCAAAGGCAAAAGTGGCCTTAGCAAACCTGTTGACAATTTCATCATCAAGAGAACCGCCCTGGTTCACCTTGCTACCAACGTAAGGAAAGGACTTGACATAATTGATATCATGACCGTCGACTTTCAGCTTGCACGCAGGAAATCTATACTCTGGTGGATTTTGCTTTACGCCTTCAACTTGTTTTGGGATAGGGTGTGGCTGATGAACTACCTCAGTCTTCCTTATGCTAATTGTCAGGCCAAAGGCCTTGTACGCGGCTGAAAATCGATCAAGAAGAACCTGGGCTTCCTCAAAGGACGTGGCTACCAGTGCGGCATCGTCAGCGAAGAGCAAGTCGCGGATAATTTCGGTACGAAGAAGAGTCTTGGCCTTAAACCGTTGATGGTTAAATAAGCCACCGGATGACCGAAATTGAAACTTGACACCAGTGTCCAAATCATCAAATGCATGTTTCAGCATTAGTGAAAAGAAGAGCGCAAAGAGGACTGGTGCCATTACACATCCCTGTTTGATCCCATTCGTAACATCAAATGGATCAGACATCATACCATCTGAGACAACACTGGCCTTCATCCCCTCGTGAAAGGAAATGATCACGTTCAGCATGTTTTCTGGAATACCAAGCCTTCTTAAAACTTGCCAAAGCGCATCGCGATTCACAGTGTCGAAGGCCTTCGTCAGGTCAACAAACACCATATACAATTCCTGATTTTTCTCACGGACCTTTTCTGCCACCTGACGTAAGGAAAATACCATGTCAATGGTGCCGCGACCCGACCGAAACCCACACTGTGACTCTGGATACACCTTATCAACGAGACGATTTATGATTCGGTTTAGAATGAGCCTAGCCAGAATCTTTCCTGCAATTGAAAGCAGAGATATCCCCCGATGGTTGTCACAGACATTCTTGACTCCCTTATTTTTGTAGAGATGTTTGATGCAGGCATCTTTGTAGTCCTGTGGAACTCAGCCTGCTTTCCATATCTTTACAAAGAGAGCATGGAGCTTTTTTACCAGCACATGCCCATCATGCTTGTACACTTCAGGCGGAATTGGATCCTTTGGTGATGGGGACTTGCCAGAAGCAATTTGTTTGATGGATTCCCATACCTCCTGATAAGCAGGTTCTAATGACAATTCTGGAATATCTGGATTCTGGGCAATAGAGGACACAACATCGCTGTCAATGATAGATGAGGTGTTTAAGACAGTTTCAAAGTGCTCCTTCCAACGATTGAGAATATCTGATTTATCAGTCAGCAATGCCTCTCCATCGGCTGTGCTTAATGGGGAAGCACCACTTTTCTGAGGACCAAATACCTCTTTCAGACCATCATAGAAGGCTTTCGTGTTCTTGCTGTCAGCAGCTCCCTGCAGTGCAATTGCCTTATTGTACCACCATTGTTCTTTCATAGCTCGGAGAGCTCGCTGTACCTCACCTTTGCACTTTTTGTAGGCTGTGTGCTTCACTGTTGAGTTTTTGTCCTCAATCCAAGATTTGTGAGATGAGTGCATTTGGTTAATCAGTGCTTTAACTTCATCGTCACTTTCGTCAAACCAACCCTGGTGTTTTATTTTTCAGTATTCCAAGGACTTCTACTGCTACAGCTTGAGTTGCTTCTCGCAATGCTTTCCAAGAAGATTCAATATCATCAGTTACATCAACACCTTCAAGGTTTTCATCAAGCTTATTAGAGGGCTCAGTTCTCTTTTCCCTGGATTTAAGAGGCCGCACATCAATGCGTTTGGGGACTGTTGATTTTTTAACTCTGTGCCTCCGCACATGCAACGACAGTTTACTTCTGAGAAGGGCGTGATCCGAAAGATAGCAAGAAGTGTGGAAAAAGCGAGTGATTTTGAAGTCACTCATGTGCTTCCGCTTTGTTATGACGAAGTCAATAAGATGCCAGTCCTTTGAACGAGGATATTATTTACAGATAATTTCATAAAATCAAAGGTAGGTTTTCTACAGTGCAATATAGACTACAATGTATTGTGAACTAAGTCCGTGCTCGGAGGTATGTGAAACTTCCTTGTGGTACACTGCGAGTGGGGTTTCTAATTAGAGCAAACAATCAATCGATTTGATTACAAAATAGGCGATTTCATGATTTCGATGACAATAAAAGTGTGGGAGGGTGCAACATTCAATGCCTGATAGTATATATATATATATATATATATATATATATATATATATATATATATATATATATATATATAATTATTCAGAATAATGCAATACAATAAATCTACTGGTGTGCAACTCCAGTGATTATCTGTCTTACAAAATATTATTGGATGTAATATTTTATATAAGACTATCCCAGCTAAATAAAATTGCTCAATATACTAGATAGAGCAAATTAATTTTATTGCCTGTCTACAGATATCTTTTGGTTTTTTATTCACAAATTAATTGAAGATTTGAACTGAATTTTGAAACTGATATATAAAAAAAATTTTACCGGATTGATATGATCGCACATTTGCCGGATATCCAATCAAACTAAAGAAAAACTGTGGAAATATGTATATATTGGATTGTTACCAGCTTCCTTGGATTCATTAAAATACGCGTTGGATCTTTTTACCTGCCAAATACCAGGAGCTTCAATTATAGAATTTAGCACACTTTTGATTTAAAGTTCAATATCTTTTTTTTTTTGCCGCACCAATATCCAATTTCCATATGTAGCTAAAATGACTTAAGAACTTTAAAAATAAATATTTAATTTAATTTTCTATGTTTATTACCTTTAGCAAATTAGGTGCAAACCTTTTATAATATTTGCTAATATATGTATAAACATCGAAAACTCATGGGTTAATGAGATATATTTTACTATACTGTATTCTTTGTCTTGCATACAACAACATTTCTATATTTGAAATTTAACCTTTTGTTATGGGCTTAAATGGTAAAAAGAATGAAGGAACACAGGATTTTAAGAAACGAACATGTATTCATATTTATTACAGGTTAAGTGAGTTTAATAAATCCCTTCCTCAACGGTAGGACGTTTGCACGTCCAGCTTGGTCGCGTGCCAATCTCAGACTCCGGGCACCGGTACTCGATACTGAAAGCGACGTCACCAAAGGATGTGACAGTATGAGATAGTCAATTAATCCTTGTGAGGGGCGTCTCCAACACCTTTTCAAATCATAAATTTTAAATTCCTAAATTATGATATACAGAGAGCGAGAAAGAGAGAGAGAGAGAGAGAGAGAGAGAGAGAGGAGCCACCTTTTTTCTATGAATGTTGATTTGCATATTCCAGCAGCTTACGTAAATCGCTGGAATATATCGAAAAGCTCAGCCAATGAAAATCGCTCGACCACACAACAATACAAACACGCTGTCTACTCTATAACCATTTATAGAGAAAATAATGGAACCGTTTTCTCCAAAATAATACAAAACAACATTCACAAAAAACTACCTGTCCAAAAATGTTTTTAAAATATTTTCTTACAAAAATAATATAACAAAAATTTGTTTCCAAAATATTTTCCTATGAAAAAACTAATAACGAGAAAAATGTTTTCAAAATGTTCTCTTCCGAAAGAAATAACAGAAAAAGAAACTAAAAGAAAAAACGTTTTTAAAAAACAAAACAATGTATTTAACAATGTTTTCAAAAACATAATAAAAATGTTCTAAAAATATTTTGGATTAAAACAAAGAATAAATAATGTTTCCAAAATATTTTACGAAATAAATTTTTCAAGAATGTTTTAGATGTATATACTTACGAAAAAAAAAATAATAAAAAATTTTTTCAAAACATTTTCTTACTGAAAAAATAGCAAAAAAATGTAATTAAAATATTTTCTTACGAAAAATAAATAATAACAAAAATGTTTATTCAAACAAGAAATAATACAAAATATTTCCAAAATAGTTTTTTTAGGAAAAAAAATAACAACGAACTGTATTCAAAATATGCTTCCAGATAAAAAAAATAATAAAAAAATATTTTCTTACGAAAAAAAATAACAACGAAAATGTATTCAAAATAATAAAAAAATATTTTCAAAATATTTTCTCATGAAAACAAAAGTAAAAAATGCTTTTATTAATTGTTGCACATTATTCTACAAAAAAAATAAATGCATATTCCTTAAACTTACCGTAGGTTGATTGTTTTTTTTTTTATCTTATTTCCGTTTTTTTTTTCATTGAAATTACTAATCGATAAATGCGTTCTATCGCAATTTATTTTTATATTGCGTTTTAAAATTTGACGAGCGCTAGGCATATTTTTTGTGGTTAATGTAATCTACCAAAATATGCCACAAAAAACGGTCATTCTCTGCATAAGTATCACACAATGTTTAACACATTTGATATTCTGGTGGAAGCTTTTATAGGCCGATTTAAAGTGTAACTAATCTATGTGTCAAATATTTTCACTGGAGGTTTGATGATCAATTTGTCGAATAGGACGTCTCTTGATGGTTGAGTTAAATGAATTGAAACCGAGCTAAGGTGACAGAACTCTGCAACGAACATATCCTGCTTAACGATTATCCTTACAAACTTGACTTGACGAATTTGATGAACATAATAATGTTTATGTAATGAGAATTTGTGGGCTTTCATTCGCAACTAGACAAACGCCGTTTCGTGAGAAGACCCAGGGACTTAACAGGGTAATGTGATCTATATATATATATATATATATATATATATATATATATATATATATTATGACCCCGGGATACGGTCACCCTAGGATACGTTTTTGAGGTTACGATGTGGAATATCATGTTTTTCTGCCCCTGGTTACGGTATTTTCCTGCCTTAAAGTGTCATTCATGTTATTTGATTATATAAATGCGTATTATATACTGTACTGTATTTTGTTACTAATTTTAACACCGTATCCCGAGGTTATACTGTATATGGATACTGGCGTGGCTCAGAGGCTAACAAATTAGGGTGGAGAGTTATAGGTTTTGGTTTTGATTCTAACTGATTGCACCAAGTTATCTCTCTCTATATATAAGTGAACGTGTCTGTGTGTGTGTGTGTGTCTGTGTGTGTGTCTGTGTACATTTCCCTACGCAATAACTCTGTCAATTTTTAGTCTACAGACTCAAAATTTGATATACAGGGTACTGTAACAATGTGATGTACTGTAACGATGTGATTCGTTTTGGGCCAGAAATTTGGCGATTAAGGCGTCAAAGTTCAACGATTTGACCTTTGAGAACTCTACCAAACCCCTCCGACAATTTTGGATCAACGCACTTGAAATTTTAGATATAGGTTCCTTGGACATGAATCTAACTTAATTACTTGATTTGAACTCAAAACAATAAATTTTAAGGGGGCATAATAGGGGTGGAAGTTTAAAAAATTGATTTCTGCGATCTCTTCCAAATTACTCAGACAATTTCTGGTTTAAATATTTGAAATCTTATATAAAGGGTATTCAGAGATAGGGTAAGCTTTTTCATCAGTTTGGGTCGAAAATTTTTAGTTACCAATATATAAATGTATGTATGTATGTATGTATGTTTGCATATCTGCCTTAAACTGTCAATAGAGGCGACGAATTTTACCAACATCCATATCGTTTTAAAGTTCGACCTTTCATACGACAAATATCGAAAAATTGGCTAAAAACATTGATATCTTCCCCTTCAACTAGGCACTTTTTACAGGGAGGGGGGGGTCATTTTTTTCGCCGATATTTTTAAAGTTATTCTTTCCTTTAGACTTAATTTTTAAAATTGTCGGTTCCGGTTTGGCGTTGGTCGTAACAGCATAGACGTTAGGTTTTACCCCGTTCTTTTCCTCTTTTGCTGTACGGGTTCGAGCCTGCCTTCCTTCTACCACTTTTTTTTTTGCTAAACATACACATCCAAACACCCGGGCAACGCCGGGCTGAAATGCAATTTTAGTATATATATATATATATATATATATATATATATATATATATATATATATATATATATATAAAATGTAGAAAAATATATATATATATGGTTTTTATATCACTAATATTTAAGTTTATTTATTATTTTTATTTATGCTATTTAGGTTTAATATAATAATGGATATAGGAAATTGTCTCTGTAATAATAAATACGTAATTTTCATGTATTAAAATATTATATTTATGCATATCTTACGACGAGGCAACGCCGGGCGACCTGCTAGCATATATATATATATAAATATGGATAGTCTGGATTATTCACCTTTCACAAGACTATCCATTCACGTGTAATCGTCTTTTTCTTCACCATATTCCCTCTGCTTCACTTTTTGTTATCAAGTAAGATCTTTTACTTACTTGTTGTTTCATCAAATACTTTTGTATGCAAAATCCGATCCCGCATTTTGCTAATTCCTACCCTCTGATGAAAAGTAAAATATTTAAGTCACAACTGTAACCTTAGTATCTTTCGTACTAAGGATTGAAACTTCGACCCACAGAAGAGTGTCGCTGAGAACCGAATGTCATTTAGTACTTTATCCGTTACGCCAGGTCAAGAAGAAGTTCAAAGATTTCATAAACGTTGTGAGAATAACTCAAGATCAGAGTTGTAGTCCGAAACATCAACGTAATAAAAATGTTCAATGAACAGCTTTAAAACTCAGAAACATTTTTGTTGTTTTTTTTTTTCTATGCTAACATTTTGTATTGATTGTTCACTTTCATTACAAATGGTTTAGTCCATTCGTTGTTTCATAGTTTTTTTTTATTCTTACAAACACATTTTAGGGTAATTTACCACAAAATTGAGACATTTTGATAAAAACATATATTTTACGTATAGAAATGCGTAAAATTGTTAATATTTCAAATTGGTATATTTTTAAGACGGTAACATAATGAGTGTAACTTCGGATCAGGTTTCATCTGGAGTATTTTTGCCTGTGTCTGTCTGTTTGTCCAGAGGGGAACACGTGAAAGTTGCCAACATCCAAATTGAAAATATCTCTGTGTTTTAATTTCTATAATTCATTTATTCGTTACGTATGAATCAAATATTTCTGTTGTTGGCATTGGTTTCCCCGATATCTTTTTAGCAAAAAATTCTATGCCTAGTAAGACATCCAGTACTTACAGGAAAGAGTAAACTTCCTAAGTGAAAATGTTTATGTGGAAAGAACTGAATTCAAACTTGACACATTCAGGTTATCTCTATCGTTAACCATTTAGCTATCGTCAGTTTATTTTGTCTAGCTGAAAGTAAAACTTCACAAGAATTATCCACGAAGCTGATGTATTTTTTTTTCATCATTGACTTGCTCAAAATATAAGTGCATTTTATTTCAATATTTCTTGTTTAGAGGTTAACAGGATCAGAATGAGTAAGTTTTAATGTTATATTGTACCTATTTAGAATGCCTCCCCACGGGACAGAGTTAGACACCAGGGTCGTTTTTTAACGTGAAGAAAAGGTGCAAAATTAAATAAAAATATCCCAGTCGTGAAGGACTGTTCCTCTACTGAAAGAGAACAAGAAATGGAAGTGCAGCATCTTAAGAACAGATGGTATTTATTTGCTCCCCCACTGAGCAAATTAGGCACAAGGCCGTTTTTAATGTGATGTAAAAACCAGCTCCCCAAAAAGGGGGCACTCTGGTTACCAAAAATAATAATTGTCCCAGTATAGAGGGTTTCCCCTCCATTGACTGGTACAAATTATCTTAAGTGCAGCATCTTAAGAACAGATGGTGTTTATTTGCTCCCCCACTGAGCAAATTAGGCACAAGGCCGTTTTTAATGTGAGGTAAAAACCAGCTCCCCTAAAAGTAGGCAAAAAGGGGGCACTCTGGTTACCAAAAATAATAATTGTCCCAGTATAGAGGGTTTCCCCTCCATTGACTGGTACAAATTATCTTAAGTGCAGCATCTTAAGAACAGATGGTATTTATTTGCTCCCCCACTGAGCAAATTAGGCACAAGGCCAATTTTTAATGTGAGGAGTGAAGGGAGGGGGAAGGGAAAAAGGGGACCAGCTCCCGAGAGGTGGGAAATGGGAGCTGGTTAAAGGTCAGGCATGTGGGGTTGCCCCCACATCTGGTCTTTGCTAGTCATAGCTTGCAGCATCTTAAGAACAGATGGTATTTATTTGCTCCCCCACTGAGCAAATTAGGCACAAGGCCGTTTTTAATGTGAGGTAAAAACCAGCTCCCCTAAAAGTAGGCAAAAAGGGGGCACTCTGGTTACCAAAAATAATAATTGTCCCAGTATAGAGGGTTTCCCCTCCATTGACTGGTACAAATCATCTTAAGTGCAGCATCTTAAGAACAGATACTACACTTTGATCTTGGCCAAGTAAATCGTCAAGGAATTTTTTACAGTTGCGATCCTCTCTCTCGCTCCTCCACTTTCCTTTTTCAGATATATGTAGATATGAGAGGCAAACATAAAGAAATAAATAGACATCATTGTGTTTGTGATGAATTTTAATGATGATCAATTATTTCGTTTAAAAAGTTTTTATTTGCAATAAATTATTTTATTTTATGAGTGAAAGAACGCAAAATAATGATATGATCTCCAAGAAATATAATTACATTAGTTCAATATCCGCTCATGACACGATGGCGATGTGAAACTTATCTTTTCGTATTCACTTACTGAACGGGCGCCGAATCGCACGGCCACGTATTAAATAATTATACATGAATGATGCATATTGGAGTAAGAAAAGCGTTTTGATTCGTCTCTTCGAGGCATGACATATGTTTCTAGTTCTTATATCTCTATATAAAGTTACGAAATGCCATCAATAAGTTTCCATAGGTTTTCCGTATGAGCATTTTCATTGATAGTACACACGTGAAACTCCAGTTCCCTCTAAAGTAATTACCTCCAGCTGCAGTGCACTTGTGGTAATCTTACACCAATTTCTAGAATGCCCCATGAAAGTCCGCTTGTGTGTATGTCTCGATGACCTTCGTCACAGCCTCTTTCATCTCCTCAATTGTCTCATAATGATAGTCTCTAAGGTTTTTCTTGAGCTTAGAAAATAACCATAAATCACGAGAAGCAAGGTTTGGATTATAAGCAGGGTGCGGAACTGTTTTTGGTGACTATCTTGGTCAAATAGTCTGTGATCTTCTCTAGGCACCCTTGGGGCAAACTTTGTGCAAACCGTCTTGCATTTTGAGTTCCTCGCGAATAATTGTGTTCAGTTCTCACAATTACATTAAACTGTGCACTTAATGTCTCTAAAGACACCCGACGATCCTTATATATGAAAGTCTTTATTTGACCAATCAACTCTAGTGTTTTAAAGTCCTTACTCCTCCCACACCCTTCCTCATCCTTTAGAGACTCCATACTTTTCTTGAATCTCTTATGCCACTCAAAAACTTATGCTCGATTCATACAAGATGGTCCAAAAGCAGTCTGAAGCATTCCATACGTTTCTGTCGTATTTTTCCAAGCTTAAAACAGAATTTATGAATATCATTCTTTTAAAGTGTCCTCGCGACCAGATTTCATTTTGGAAATTTACCACCTGTGAATCAGGCTTTAGTAGGGTGTATTCTAATCCCTATTGTAACTGTTTATTAAACCTGAAACCATAACAATTGATCATTCATCGCATAAGATATAGCAATAACATGCTGAATTTTAAAGTCTACGACAATTTTAAATGCCTGTGCAAAAAAAAGTCTGGAAACTAATGTAAGGCACCTCGTACCTATCTGTATATTATTTTGTATATTTTGAATGTATGGGATTCACTTCTAGAGTAATTAACCGATCATTAACGATTTTGCTGCAAAATTGCGGTAACTCAACTAACTTTATTAGAAAGATAGATAAAAGAAGGGGAGTTCTTGCTAGTTGAAAAACAAGCGGTAAAGCAAGAGGACAAACATCTAAGACGTGCATGCGAAAATAACACTTTCCAAATAACAGTTCGTCAACCTTATTATAAATTCAATATGGCCGCCATCACAATATGCAAATTAGTCGATTCAAAATTTATTTTAATTACCGTACTTGAATGCTACGATTGGCATATAGTTTGTTTTGATAGCCATTTAACAAAAAGGTAAATAAAATAGTAAAACATATTTTTTTTATAATACAAACAATTCCCCGCGCAGAAAGTTAAAAATTGTTAAACAAAACTGAGGAATATTATATGCATATTGCAGATAATGCTATGAACTAAATTTGATAATTTTAGAGGAGGTTTACACAGGTATTTGTTTACATTGGAATTGAAGAAACCCATGTTTCAGTATACAGGGAAACGTGTTTCACAAACGACCAACAATTGCAATGAAACTCATTTCATAGAATTTCTACCGGGCGAGAGATGATTTGTAAAATTAACTAGTTACACGTTAGAGTTTACGGTATCTCTACAAAGTCACCGTTCGCCGATTCAAGTAGTATTGTTGCCACATCTCGGTTGGTGCATCTACCGCTAATCACTAGATCTTAGACAGGTTTCATGAAATAGAATTTCTTAATGTAGTTATGAAACGTGTGCTTGAAGTCAGTTAAACGCCAGGTGCACATTTTTAAGCTGTTCCAGAAAAAAATTTGAATTCTGTGATGCCAGAATTAGCGAATAAAATTGTATTACATTAAGCATGTTAAAGAATAAAATTGTATTACATTAAGCATGTTAAAGTATTATTACGGATTTCATATGCAATATTGTTATTTGTTACTCTCTCTCTCTCCCCTCTCTCTCTCTCTCTCTCTCTCTCTATATATATATATATATATGCTCAGATCATCATATAATGATTAGATCACTCTGACAAACGTTAAAAAGCATTTAAAAAATAAATGTTAAAATTCAACAGCATTTCTTACGGCTAACTGTAGTCGAATGGATTGGGTCCTTGCTAATGAAGACAGGGATTGCTTCCGTCGCCGTGTTCGGATTTGTCGACTAGTGCTAATCCTGACACCTTGCACTGATGATTCCCGAAAGATGTAGGTATTCAATTATTATTATAATAAATAATTATATATATATACTAGCATTTCGGCCCAGCGTTGCCCGGGTGTTTGTAGGTGTATGCTGAGCAAAAAAAAAGATCAACTTTTTTAGCTTTGATCCCTATTATGACCCCTTGACATTTATTGTTTTGGGCTCAAATCAAGTTATTAAGTTAGATCCATGTCCTAGTAACCTATATCTAAAATTTCAAGTGTTTTGACCCATAATTGTCGGAGGAGTTTGGTAGAGTTCTCAAAGGTAAAATCGTTGAACTTTGACCCCTTAACTGCCAAATTTCCGGCCGAAAACCGATCACATTGATTTTCCCAAATCTCAGTACCCAAGTGTCGAGTCTGTAGACTGAAAATTGACAGAGTTATTGCGTAGGGAAATGTACAGACACACAGACAGACAGACCCGTTCACTTATATATATATATATATATATATATATATATATATATATATATATATATATATATATATATATATATATATATATATACTAGCTGTACCATGCCACGCGTTGCTGTGGCTCAATTTGATGTAATGGTAAATTCTAATAAAAAGAGAAAATGCATGCTTCTTATATTCTTAGTACAGCAATCCACTCCAAAAAGTAAAAAAAAAAAGCGAAAATAAAAAAAAATGGTACTCTTGCAGAATTGGATCCGGATCCTCGGGGGTTACCGTCAATCATAGCTTGGGCTCGACTAACATTCAGTAGAATAAGCCGAACGTTGCTAAAACGTTGAAACGCTAAATAGAGTTTTTTTATTGTATTCAAAAATGTGAGTTTTTAATTAATATTTGGATGAGGGGGGGTACTATACACAGATTTGAAAAAGTTGTCCAAATATGAATAAATGAAAGCAAAGGTAAGATAAATTACGGTTCTACCCAACTGGATAATTTTTTAGTGTTTTTATTTAATGTAAAATGCTTAATCGGCTCGAAATCTCAGTGTCTATCGATGTATTTGAAAAAGACGAATGGTCGCGGACTCTGTTGAATACGTTAAGTTTGGGAAAATCAGTTAAAAACTAAAAAACTATACAAAAGAGTGTCAGACACCCACTGATTATGTATTATCGTGACATAGGCTGACATATTCGATGGGTTTCTGGCAGTATTTGGTATAGTTTTTTAGTTTTAAATTATTTTCTCAAACTTAACATCATCAACAGTGTCCGCCGCCATTTGTATTTTTCAAATGCACTGATAAACACTGTTTTTCGAGCCGACTAAACGTTACAGTAAATAAAACGAGTTTGTATTACTAAACACAGAAACGAAAAAGTCGTCGAAAAATAAATATGACAAATAAATGTTATCAAAGGCAAGATAAGTTACTTTTCTACCTAACTGGATAAGATTTTAGTGTTTTTATTTAGTGTAAAATGTTTAATCGGTCTGAAAATATGTAGTGTTTATCGGTATATTTGAAAAATACAAATGGCGGCAGACCGTGTTGAACACGTTAAGTTTGGGAAAATGAGTTAAAATTTAAAAAACTATACAAAATACTTTCAGGAACTCACTCAATATATGTTACCGTGACATAGGCAGACAGGTATTCGGTGATTTTTAACAGTATTTAGTATAGTTTTTTAGTTTTAATTAATTTTCCCAAATTTAACGAGTTTAACACAGTCTGCTGCCATTGGTAATTTTCAAATATAGCAGTAAACGCTGTTTTTTTCGAGCCGAATAAACATGTTACATTGAAAAAAATCTAAAAAATTATCCATTTTGGTAATAAAGTAACATATCTTGCCTTTGATAATATTTGTTATACATTTATTTTTTGACAACTTTTTCAAATCTATATGTACAGTAGTAAAAACACAATAAAAACACTAAAAATTATCCAATTAGGAAGAAAAGTAACTTATCTTGCCTTTGAAAATATTTACTTGTTATATATTTGTTTTTGTTGACAACTTTTTCAAGTCTTTGTGCAAGTACAAACCCAAAGGGGGTATTTTTCTGTCTAATTTAATTGTTGTTACCGTGGTTAAATTTAAATTTCACGATATCTTTTTTTGGGGGGGATATTTTTTTTACATTAAGTCCACCTCCACGATTTTCGACTATGCTGAATGAGAAAATCTCATTTAAAATTTGCAGAGGCAAGTAGTTTTCGAGATATAAAGACCTGTACTATGCACTATAATTCATTGGCAGCCATGAATAAACACTCCCAACCTCCTCGTATGAAGAACGGCTTTCGGAATAAACAACACGCTAACCACGTGTTTTAACCTTTTACCTGTCTTTCATCTGTTAAAAACGGCTTTTGGAATAAATACCACCATTCTCCCCATGTTAAGAGCGGCTTTCGAAAACACCCTAACCTACCCATGCTAAAAATTGTGGAGTTGGACCTAATGTGAAAATTTACCTTTTGTTTTTTTAATAAATCGTTAGTTGAAAGCACAGAATAGTGACAAAACACCATCCCCTCCCTTTGTTAAGAATGGCTGAAAAATAACGGTTTTCTTGGTAGTAACTTTTCTGTATTTCACCTAACAATTTCTGGTGCTAATGCACTTACTGATCCGCTCTATTTTTTAAATCGTATTTCCAAGTTTAATTAAAGTTTTATGATATGTTTTTTATTCAATTGTAAGGTTAAAGTACAGAATAGGTACAAAACACCCTCCCCCTCCCCATGTTAAGAATGGCTTTTTAAATAATAACGTAATTATTTCAGCACGGATCACTCTCTGCACGAGTAGCTAATATTTTTTCAGCCATTCTTACCATAGAGAGGGGATAGTGTTTTGTAACTGTTCTGTGCTTTCCACTAACAATTTATTATTAAAAAAAGATATCGTGAAATTATAAAAAAATTAAAAAGATATTGTGAAAGTTGAATTTAACTTGAAAAAAAACAAAACAACGTGAAAGGCGCATTCAACATTGTAGCCGGGGCTTATTTGGCAATAAGGTCCCGTTAGTCGATTAATGGGTGCTAATGCACTGACTGATCCGAGCTATTTTTTAAATCGTATTTCCAAGTTTAATTAAAGTTTTATATGATTTCTTGGTATGTTTTTAGATTAGGTCCACCTCCACAATTTTCTTTTAAATGGCGATTTTTATAGGTTTCCTGACTATGCTGAATACGGAAATCGCATTGAAAATTTGCAGAAATAAATAGTTATCGAGATATAAAAAGTTGTATAATGCATTGTAATCTCTGGTGGCCATCTTTTTTACGCGCCTGCGCGCACGTCATAAACAAATCTACGCGCGTAAAAAAGATGGCCGCCAAAGAATATCATGCATAAAACAACTATTTATATCTCGATAACTACTTACTTCTGCAAAATTTCAATGTGATTTCCGTATTCAGCATACTCGGAAACCTATAAAAGCCGTCATTAAAAAGAAAATTGTGGAGGTGGACCTAATCTAAAAAAAATACTAAAAACATATAAAACTTTAATTAAACTTGGAAATAGGATTTAAAAAATAACGCGGATCAGTAAGTGCATTAACGTCATTATTCCAGCACGGTAGCTTCTCTGCATACGTACCATGTTTTGTTTATTAAATCGTTAGGTGAAAATACAAATAGTTACAAAATACCGTCCCCATGTTAAGAATGTCTTTCTAAATAACATTATTTCAGCACGGTATTTTCTATGCATACGTGCTATCTATTTTTTTATTAAATTGTTAGATGAAAGTATAAAGTAGTTACAGAACACCCTTCCGTTCCTATGTTTAGAATGGCTTTCTTAATAACATTTCAGCACGGTACCTTCTCTGCATAAGTACTATCTTTTGTTTATTAAATGATTAGGTGAAAGTATAGAATAGTTACAAAACGCCCTCCCCATATCAAGAATGGCTTTCTAAATAATGTTATTATTTTAGCGCGGTACTTTCTCTGCATAAGTACCATGTTTTGTTTATTAAATTGTTAGGTGAAAGTACGGTACTCATGCAGGGAGTGATCCGTGCTGAAATAATAAGTTATTATTTAAAAAATCATTCTTAATATGGGGGGGGTGTTTTGTACCTAATATGTACTTTAACCTTATAATTGAATAAAAAAAAACATATCATAAAACTTTAATTGAACGTAGAAATACGATTTAAAAAAAAAGCGGTGATCACTCTCTGCATTAGCACCAAATATTATTTAAGCACGTTACCAATCCGTAAATTTTCTTCGAAAAAAACCCTGCACTTTAACATAGCAATTTATAGTTTTAATAATAAAAAGTTCATATTTTCTTATATCGAAACAACTATTTAGAAAATCAAAAACAAAAAAAAAACAAAAGAAAAGACTTCGTCTTTTATGCTTCAACTCAATTTTTTTGCATGTTATAATAATGAAAAAGAATTTAAATTAAAAAAAATTGGAAGATAAACAAATTAATTACGTTATTTTTTTACTTATCGAGTAAACAGAAAACGAAATCTTCTAATTCGTTTCGTCAAGTCTTGGTGTATGAAATGAATTCGAAACGGAAATTCAGTTCTACCAACAAGACAGGTCTGTATTATCGGCTTACGAAAAATATTTTTATTTTATTTAATATTTTTTTAATTGGCGATGTTTATTTATTTTAATAACATGGAAACATCCCTCGATGTCTGAAAATTGCAAATAAATTGGTAATTTAGAAATATGGTTTTATCGATTTTGAACGAACCAAGAATTATATATATATATATATATATATATATATATATATATATATATATATATATATATATATATATATGTGTATATATATCTTCTCTATATAAATAAAATGAACTCATTTTTCCCGTATGATTTTGATCTTAATAGGATTAAAAATCAAGATATTTCATGCAAATATAATATGCACAAACGGCAGAACAATATCTGAGGTGTGTTATAGGCTTATTATTTCTCAAATTCCTCGATAATCTTAGATTTCTATACTTTTTCTGCTGAGAAGTCACGGCCAAAATCGGTTAAGATCAATGGAAGTGGTAAAATATTTTCTCTCTAATAAATTCCTCCTCTCCCAGCCACCACTTAACACCGTTTGGGGATCGTTCACAAGGAACAGTTGAGAAGAGAACACCGGTTTGGCTTCGTAGTTCTTTCATGTGAAGTTATTTAAAATCACTAAACTAAGCTGCAGTGCTCTGTGGCGTACTGGTTAGCGTGCTGGACAATTAACATTATATTTTCACGTTCGCGCCGACCTACCGTAGTCGGTTTTTTTTTTTTGGGGGGGGGGTCCCTAAACAACTGGAATGGACTTTTCTTGGTGGCCGAACTGTTAACGTTGCAGATGTTTTTGTTTTGTTTTTTTCACACTTTATTTTCCTACTTTTACTCATGACTCCGGGTTTGATCCTTCCTACTTACCTACCTTAACATTTTTTAAACCCCCCCCGTCCCGGAAACAAACACTCGGGCAACGCCGGGTACCCCCGCTAGTATATATATAAATGTGAAATATTTTTATCATTTTTCTTTTACCTCCTATTCCCCTTACCTCACCCTTTTTTTAACCAAGTAAGATCTGTGACTTCTTCGAAACTCCGCGGATTAAGGACTATCCACTTATCTTGTGCTTTCTTTTTTTAAAATTAAATATGTTTTTAACTCTTTTTCAAGATGTCTTTTAACATGTTTTATTAATCATTTGTTCATATATATATATATATATATATATATATATATTTATATATATATATATATATATATATATATATATATATTTATATATATATATATATATATATATATATATATATATATAGTCTGGGTTTTAATCTCAATTTTAAGTACTCGCATGCCTAGCTACACTGAAGATCTGTAATATAGCCAGTCTGTGTATATATATATATATATATATATATATATATATATATATATATATATATATATATATATATGGGGGCGTGTGTCTGTCTGTGTGTGCGTGTGTGTGTATAATTGTGTAGATTAGTTTCCTAGATGCAAATCCAATTAAACCCGCGCGATTATTAAAAAGTGCTCAAAGGAGGACAGAGATGGTATACAGCCTGTTTATTATACAAACATAATTGGTGACATATGTGCTTACATGTTTCAGTGAAATCCTAATTCGAAGAGACCACTTCATCAGGCCAAAAAAAGAAGCAATATTGAAAGGTTTCAATACAGCCCATTTTTTTAATCTGATGAAGGGGTCTTTGAATTGGGATGCATCTGAAACACATATGCACTTATGTTACCCAATAATGTTTGTATAATAAGCAGAATATATAAATATATATATATATATATATATATATATATATATATATATATATATATATATATAAGTATTGGGACGATTGATCAGAATCTGGAATCGGAAAAGCGGAACATTTTTGGGTATCGGAATCGGTATCGGAACCAGAAAAAATTGTGCCTATTTTTTATGCCAAAAATGATTTCTATGATTATCTCCTTTTTTATTTGATTCGGTTTAAATCAAAAAATTCGACACTCGGTAGTAACAATAAAATAAGAAATATTCATTCACTTAAAAATGCCAGTAAAGCTAAAATCTATAGACAAACCGGCTGAACATTTTCCCACTGTTCTAGAAAAGATGTTAAAACTTTGAATCCCTTGATGTCAGAATGTGGGTCTCAGAATGAAATTGTATTACGTTAAGCATTTTAAAATATTATTACTGGTTTAATATTACGTTAAGCATTTTAAAATATTATTACTGGTTTAATATACAATATTGTTTATTATTACTTAAGTTTTTTTTTATATAGAAAGCTTCGACTATTCATAATCTTTTGTTTGCTTTTTGCTTTTCTGTTTTATTATTATTATTATTATTATTATTATTATTATTATTATTATTATTATTTTCACACAAAAGAACTTAAGAAAAATCGTGCAAAAAAACTTTCCACTAGAGAATACAAATTCAGTTTGAAGATTCCCGCGATGATAAACAGCGTCTTTTTTTAAACTTCTTCAATATATATTTGCTTTGTTATGAAATAAGGCAAAATACTGTCGACTCTTGTGAGACATGTGTCTCGGAAGTGGGCAGACATAATATATCGTTCGCTTTCACTATCTTAATAAAATTTATCACACTTTTCTTTTTAAAGTGACGTTTATATAGACAGACCATATTTTAGTGTGAGATAGCGATTTAAAACACGGAACCTTCAACGTGTGGAACTTTCAAGTGAAAATAAGAGTAGAGGGACGATCTCCATCATAATGTAAAGATACAGGTCTAATTCTACTGTAAAATTTTACAGAAACGTTCACAATATAGTAACTTGTCTTCATAAAATAACATATGGCACAATGCCAGTATTGAGGCGACTGTTATCTACTTGGTCTATTTTGTCTACTAGTTTCAGTAACCCAAACACAAAATAACGCATTGGATAAAGTTTCAAACTTACGACAAAACGACTAGGTTTTTTATCTCAATCTGAGGTACTCACATATCTAGCTACAATGAAGAGCTCCTCGGGACAAGATCAAAGTGTAGTATCTGTTCTTCAGATGCTGCACTTCTATTTCTTGTTCTCTTTCGGTGGAGGAGAAATCCTTCACGACTGAGACAATTTTTATTTTTGTACCTTTTCTCCACGTTAAAAAAACGACCCTGGTGTCTAACTCTATCCCGTGGGAAGGCATAGTAAATAGGTACCATGAAGAGCTATGATATAGCTAGTATCTCTGTATATGACTTCTTGTATATATATATATATATATATATATATATATATATATATATATATATATATATATATATATACAGATGTTTTTTTTCATAGGGATGAAGGCTTTGTGTAGAACCAACCACCCTTTTTGGTATGACTGCAAAAGTTTGTTGGTGGAGATGACTGCCACAGGACATAGTATATAGTAGACCTGTAGACTTGTATCCCCCCCCCCGACGTGAACACCCCCGACAAACCCGACAAGCAGCTAAATTCCACCCCTTCACAGTAGAAATCCCTAGGTGTAAGAAAGCATTCTACTCCAATAGTCTCTTTCCCAGAACTGCTAAACTTTGGAACTCGCTTCCGGGATTCTGCTTTCCCAACTGTACTGACATGCATAAGTTCAAGTGTAATATGAACAGACATCGTGCCACTTATCTCCCTTTATAATAACCCTGCAACTTATGTCCCCGATAGTAGCCCCCTATATCAAAAGACACTGTGCCTTGTTTGGGATGAAAATTGAATTTTTAAAAAATTTAAAAAGACCGCAGGTTTTTACATCCGAGTTTCATTCTCCTAGATGCATGTTTTAACTAAAACTCGGGGTGCATCTCTCCTGATGAATTAATGCGCCCCAGATAATGCGCCCCAGATTAATGTGAACCTGGAAATTTCTACGACTCGGCGCGGTAAATACAGCGCCTATTCCCAAATGGTCACGTTGCTTAACTTCGGGGATCTAGCGAGAATCGCTGTGTCAACGTGATTGTGGCAAATATACAACCACAATAAACAAATCATCTGTGTGGATTACCGAACAACTTAGTTGTTGTGGTGGAACCTCATACGTCGAAATCTAAATGGTGTAGCTGGAAATGTTTTCTCAATTAATAAATCTTTTCTCCCTGATAAGTTCATAAGACTAGTGATTGATGGACAGAAATCAGAAGCTCACAGTATTAATGCTGGAGTCCCTCAGGGACCCATCCTGCGTTCTACTCTTTTCCCGATCTACTTAAATGATCTTCCAAATCACATCCTTAGATAATTCGTAGCCATTTATGCTGATGACACTACCTTCTATGGCAGCACATAAAAGGCCGTAAACGACAACGTTGTTTCTGATTCTCTCTCCTCTGATCTTGAGCACGTGGTACAATGGGGAAAAAGTGGTTGGTTACGTTTAATGCATCTAAAACCAAGCTTCTATCTTTACATCATCAACGCTCTGATCCCCATCTGGCATCAATTGAAATGAATGTCTGTCGTCTTGGGGCGGCTCCATGTTTTGACAAGCTTCTGGACGTCACCTTTCCTGCTGATCTGGAATACAGCACGTAATCTAATCAGTCGCTGGAAAAATGGTGGGATCCTTTTATTCATCTAGTAGATATTTAACTGCTGATGCTATTAGAGACAGGTACGTCCAAGGATAGAGTATTGTTGCCACATCTGGGCAGGAGCTGCTAGAATGACTTTATACTGCCTTGACGGAATTCAAAATAGACTTCGTAGCCTCGTAAGGGATGCCCCTTTCTCTTCCCTTCAACCTCTTTCTCACAGAAGAGATGTTGTGAGTGTGTATCGACTTTATCTTTATTTTCATAGCAAGTGCTCGTCTGAGCTCCAATCTATGGCCCTCTCCCCGCCAAACATTCACGAGAAACACTCATCTAGTTGAAAACACTATCAATAATTACCCCCACTCTTTATCTGTGCCTAAACTTAAACGTAGATTCTATGAACAAAGCTTACTTCTTAGAATTGTACACCTGCCGAACTGTCTTCAGTTTTCCTGCTTTCCAGCTGACTACAACACGGTCGTCTTCAAGTCCAACGTAAACAAGTTCTTGATGAGCCGTTCCCTTTAAGTAATCCAATTTATCAAATTTATACTTCTAACGATTACTATGATATTGTGCCATTGACTACTCTACACTATCCTCGAGTGGCTTCTGTGTTTTGATGTGGTGACTCTATGTACAACAAAATTCACTGGTTTGATGTAGAAAGATTTGGTAACTTGTATATTAATTAATAATATTCACTTGTTACTCCAGTGAATAAGTTCAAAAATATTATGTTCGATCGGCTTGGAAAGCGAATGCTAAAACTTTCTGAACATTTGTTTTAATTGTCCTATTATGTACCTTTTAATTTAGTTTATTTAGTTTCAAAGAAAGTTCATAAGCAGTTGATATCGATAAAGACATCCGATCGAATATGCTGATTCCCAATCTTCAGTCAGTTTGACTCTTAAATCAACAGTCGATCTTTGATACACAAACACATGCAGGCAACTTTGCTCAAGAGATTTTTTTTGATATTACGACTAAAATTTTTTCTAGAATGTTATCGAAAATGAAGAATTTGCCGGAAGAATAAAGTTAAAACAATATCACCTTCCTGTAAAAATGTATAAAACGATAAATATCGAAAATAAAAAATAAAACATTACATTTTTTTTCTGTTTCATTTTGCCTTTTTTTTAACAAATATTTATAGATTCTTTGATATTGGCGACCATGTGGTGCATGGATTCCTGGTCAAACATTTTTTTCTCGCCAGAGACAAAATAAATATTGAACGGCAGCAACGAACAGGGACGCATCTATTCCTTAGACGTGTCTATTAAAAATTGTGTCCAAAGCTGAATGTTGACCGACAAAGAGACACAAAAGAACTCTCATTATTAAATCCTAGAAACGATAGTATATGCTTTTATTTACTTTCGTTCGTCCTAATCAAGGCACATTGTCACTGAAACGTATAAGTTTACTATGATAGAGCCAGATTTATAGAAGATTCTGATTTAGAATCAAACATCAATATGTTTGTACCTATTGCATTTGATTTTCTATATGTTGCTATGGTCTGAAAGATAGTGGGCAGAGAGGGAATTCCAAATACTAGAAGCCCAAGGAAAAAAGCGGCTAGAATATAAAATTTTTTGTCATCTTGGGAATTTTACAGTGAAGGTGTGGAAATTAACTTTTATTCAGGTGGGTCAGTATTGCCGTCATGTGTCTTTATGTTGTGTAAGTCTCTCGTGTCACATTGTGTGGAAGTATTTGTAAAACAAGTATAGATATGCAACACTGCGGTGACCTGTATCAAGCAAGAGGGATAGATACAGTTACAGCTTTCTTGAAAGTGAAAGTGAAAGTGAATGTTCTGGTACTCCAGGCCAACAAAACTAGAACCTGAACATGCCGAAGCTACAATTAGTAACTTATGTACACTCTCCGCCATTTCAAGGTTAAAACTGTCGTAGCCAGACGAGAACGTGGTAAAAACGTAACTACCCAATAATATTTAGAAATATACCAAATACTAGACTACACGTGACCCATTGGGTCAGTATTTCATTTTAGCTATGGAATTAATGTATGAGCGTGACACATGTGACGTAAAGAAAATAGTTTTTTTGTGACATAGCAGAAACATTTCTATGAAAGTATATTAAAATGAAAAAAGAATATAGATAGATTTCTATCATTCGTTCTGTTTATAATTGTTTATTTTTGAGAAAAAAAACTTACATCCATTGAATTATAAATCATACTTATAGGTAAATGTGCACTGAACAGATACCATACTACTTAAAATTAAATTCAAATTTTGATATATATTTTAATGTAAACACGAAAAAAAAAACAATGTGGACGCTAAAAACAGTAAAACAATACGTTTTATTGCCGCGTTGATTATTTATCTGTAACGCAAATTAAAAAAAAATATTTTCGAAGTTATTTATTTATGCTAGTAGTGTAGAAGAAAATGTACGAATGTTTTTTAAGAAAAGTAAAATTCTGCAAAAGTAGCGATTTGTGTGTATTTGTTTACGCTGTTATTGGTTTACGTTTATGTACGCATGCGCAACCGGAAGTCGTAAACCGAATGTGGGTTACAACACCCGTTACAAAGTCATTTGAGTTTTATAATTATATAGATAAATCGACAAACTAAAGCGCAAACAATATGACTGTTTGTTCTTAGGAAAATACAAGCATATAAACGGATACTTATCGGTCAAAAGTCTACACATATACAAATATCGATGACATCGGTAACTTGTCTATTCAGGAGGAGGACTCAAAATGTAGTTTATTAAAAAGTCTCTATTTTGGCGTGTTTTTCTGATGTTTATTTTTTTTATTATTATTATGTATCTCCTAATCAGTCTATCGATCTATGTGCTGTCTTCTTATTTTGTTACTATCTTTTTCTCTTTATATATATATGCATATATGTATAAAAAATATAAAAATACCAGCGGTGGTTGACGTTATGTTTTGAGAAAAATAGAAAAACCGAATGAAATTATTAAAATAATCAACATTTCGTCTTTATTTCAGAGGGCATCTTCAGGATATTGAAGTAAAAATGCAACAAAAGAAAAAGTCATAGATCGTACGAAAAAGAGAACAGTTTTTGAATCCTACCCATGTCGGGAAGGACAAACATATGTGTGCGTATAGGAAGGTTGGGTTGTTCGATGTCTATATATACACTTTTAAAAATGCGTTAAATAAATATGTACATTTTTTTCCTCCTGTAAACTTATTCATTCTGTTGAAATATTTAAGGACAAACGGTTAGCCAGGATCTGTTTTGATATTTTGTTCTTTGATTATTATTTTCCCTATGCTAGGGGCTAAATGGTAGAAGCCTTTTCTTTGCATAATAGTATTAGTATTTAATATTAGTGCTGATTCTAAAAGCCTTCTTTCAGCTCTATCTATCACGTATTTAATAATTTTCGCTTGATCTAAATTAAATGAGTGATCGTGTTCTGCACAATGGCATTTAGGGCGTTACCATTCCTTATATCTCTTCTGTGTTCGTAAAGTCTTAATTTCAATTTTCGCTGTGTCTCACCTATGTACGCTTGTTGACAGTTGTTACATGGGATGGAATATATACCGGCGTCGGATGTGAGCGTTTTGGGAGAGTGCTTGATAGTTTTTAATGTCTGTTTTATTGTTGTGGAAGTTGTTTGTATCAAGTGAAAACCAAGTCTATTAAGAGTGTCGTAGATTTTTGTATTTTTGGTGTGGGTGGGAATGAAAATAAAAACTGGCATGATTATTGCTTTTTTCTTGCGTGCCTTTAGAATATGCAGTCCCCAATATCTTGATGATGAATTTCAATATATTACGAATGTTTTAAGAAAACTACAGTATCCATCCCATTCCATTTCTTACGCAAAGAAAAAAGCTACGAAAATACACTATAACATAAACAGAAAAATAAAAGAAATACCTCAATATTAAACAGACATTTTCTTTGTATATTCTTTACTTTTATAATATTGAAAAAATATTTCATATATATTTATATATTTCTTTGTATATTCTTTATTTTTTTAATATTTAAAAATATATTTCCATATATTTATATATTTCTTTGTATATTCTTTATTTTTTAATATTGAAAAAATATTTCATATATATTTATATATTTCTTTGTATATTTTTTATTTTTTTAATATTTAAAAAATATATTTCCATACATTTATATATTTCTTTGTATATTCTTTATTTTTTTTAATATTGAAAAAATATTTCATATATATTTATATATTTCTTTGTATATTTTTTATTTTTTTAATATTTAAAAAATATATTTCCATACATTTATATATTTCTTTGTATATTCTTTATTTTTTTTAATATTGAAAAAATATTTCATATATATTCATATATTTCTTTGTATATTTTTTATTTTTTTTAAATTTAAAAAATATATTTCCATACATTTATATATTTTTTTCATTTTTAATTGAAATATTCTTTAGTCTGCTTTCGTTTTTATATTTTTATTTTGTATAACGCTGCCTTTTCTCCTCTTTTGATGAGATGCATTTAGCTATGAAATGTCATGGCTCCAAAGAAGATTTTCTTTCAATTTTTCTCATTTTTTCTTATTTTTCCCCTTATTGATCTGCTGATATGACAAAGTTTTGTGTATACTTTATTTCTCATCTTTTATTTAATTTGCATATGCATGTTTGTGTGTGTCTGTAGTTGTGTTGATCGAGTCGTTATATAAGTAGGGGGTTACTTTGAGACTAGAGGAGAGCGATGGGATTATTAAAGTAGGATGTTCTAAAAAAAGAATGCATGGATGGTAGAGGAACTTAGTATAAAACTAGTAGGATGTGTCGAAGTGAAAATGACGATTATGGGGCAAAGATAATATGGCACAGTGGATTGGAGATAAAATATAAAATTAAAGATAACATAAAAATAAATGAAAACTATAGGGTCCAGGATAATTACATAAGATTACATTATCAAAAAAAAAAATGAAAAATGTAATATTCCACAGGCGAAGTTTTAAGACGATCGGGAAATAATATCCATTAACAATTTTCGTTCAGCTTAACATTAATAAGAATTCTGGGATTATAAAGCTACAATAGGGTTGTTTCTTACATTCTTAGAACTGCACGCCAGTGGAACTGTCTTCCGTTTGACTGCGTTTTAGCTGACAACATTATGGTTGCCTTCAAGTCCAACATAAACAAATTCTTGATGAGCCGTTCCACTTAAGTTAACAAATTTACCGAATTTCCATTACTAACAATCACTATAGTTTCCAATTGACTACTGTACACTCTTTAACCCTTATCCTCGAGTGACCTCTGGGCCTTGATAAGTGGTTATGCCTATGTAAAAAAAGAAGTATTCAATTGTAGAATTGGAATATCGTTTCAGAGTTCAAAATATATCACCAAAAATTATGGACTTCAGAGCCGAATATACTTACATAAACGAAGTACATAGACTGTAAAACTAAAAAAACTAAAAAAAAAAAAAAAACGGCCTATGAAGGTTTAAGGTATTTACCACCCAAGATTCGAGGAGTGGTGGCTAGAATATAAATGTGCAGCTTTAGAAAAACCCACCTTAATGCCACGGAAGCAAAGAAGTTTATAGCTAGATAAAAATGAAAAAAAAAAAATAAAAAAATAAACCTAAGAAGAAAATGCAGAATGATAGAAAGACGGAAACATTATGGTAAAAGAAGGGATACGGATGTATGTAAGGGGGGGGAGTATTAAGTTTTGGTATTCCACTAACAGGGAGGTGGTGTTTCTAAGTTCAAACATCTTTAGAAATTAGTTCTGTTTCGCCGAGGGAGTTGGAAATAACAGCAAAACGGATAGGGTTATTAGGTGTACGAGACATAAAGACGTAGGGGTACATTAGTCATTATCAATATGTCAGCAAAGAAGGGATAATGGGTATTCTTGGGCTTTGGGAGAAGGTAATCTTTCTTTAATGTAAGCTTCGACTGGCTAACTTATCTGTGGTCATAGGATCTTTAAGATTAAACTCAGTTGAAATCAGGTGGAAGAAATAGTAATATTGTGCTGGTGGTAACGGGTTGAAAACTAAGGGGCAGGGAGATAACCAGAAATCTGATTTTAATAGTGTCTAAAATTAATGGGGCTTATTTTAGGATGGTAGGCACAATGGCGTATATATTGAGCTTCTTGTATCCGGAGAAGTCTCTGTAAAAAGGATATTTATATTCTTCAGTTCTATTTGATATACAGAGTGTGGGCAGAAATATCTCCACGTTTTGAAATGCGATCTTCCCAATCGCGCTCGTGCAGCTTCTGAGAAATCATTCATTTGTATGGATGGAACTGCATATCAGTGTGTAGAATTCTTCTGACTGTCTGATCAGACAATGCAAAGTGCAAAGCATGTTTGTGAGCTGAGGATGTAACAAAATTTAGTAACGGAAGGTTTCACAGCTCAACTACTGTCTGGTGTGCGAGCGTTTCAAGATCTTCCAGGTGGCTTTCTTTTAGGTGCCGAATCTGTAGATCTTAAATGTGCAATCCGTAGCTCTATTGGTTTTCTATCTAGAACAGCATCATGAACTCGGCAAGCTCTGTGTTGCAGTTACAGATTTCTAGAGTAAAAGCACTATGTGCAGCAGTCCATACTATATCGCTTGATGAGGGTGTCTGAAAAAATACTAAGTTATTAGCTAACTGAAAATATCATTGGCACTTGCATAAGTTCATTAGCTACATATAGTTGAAAGTTGAAAGTTTAAAATATTGGAGGTATTTCTGCTGCAGCCTGTATGTATATATATATATATATATATATATATATATATATATATATATATATATACGTGTGTCTGCGTGTGTGTCTGCGTGTGTGTGTGAACGCGCGCGTGGGTGTACATAAATATCGTTAATTTAAACGTCTCTACTTTAAAGATTTCAGAAACATAGTTGTTGTCTGTATACGAGGAGCATGTAAGTGCAGATGTCTCTAAGGGCTTAGGTTCTGGCATTGTTTGGAACTCTACCTCGCCAAGTGGATTGATATATTAAATTCATTTGATAAAGAGTTATACATCGAATTATGTAAAACTGACTTCTAACGTATGTTAATGTATTTTACTTTAAAATTGGCACTGGTAAGATTTTCAACACATATCATTCTATTGACTCGATGCTACTTTTGCGTACATTTTTATAGAAATAGCTCCAGACAAGTCATGAAGCCACTTTATGTAAATAGCTTAAAAGAGGTCAAAAACTAGCCAACATTAAGTATTACGTTCAGATTCTGGCCCAGAAAACAACAATTTTCCCCCTTTGTCAGAAATGTGAGGATTCAAGAACAAAATAAGGAATCGAATGTTATATCTAATAACGTAGAATTATGTCAATAATGTAATTCTTTATATATAAATTATCATTTCTATTACATAAACCATGATCGACTTTTTATTGAGAGTGATGATTTTATTGCAATATTCATTTTGGACAGCAAGAGTTGTCTACCTTGTTATTTTCTTTCTCACTTTCTTTTAAAACGTGAAATGATTTTCTCCTACACGTTTTTTTTTTATCCTCGATAAAGTTTTCGAGCCTAGGTGGAAATACATAGATTTCTATGTTTAGCAAGCCGTCCGGCGTTGCTCGTCGTAAAATACGCTTAAATGTGATATTTTGATCAATGCAGAGTTAGTATTTATTGATATATTATATTGAACCTAATATAGAGTAATGATTTGTACTCTTTCCTTTAACGTTAATGGCTAAGCTATGAAAACATGTTGGCTCTAGGCTTAAAATAAAAACATGAACCAATAGCAATTGCGTTACGCATGCATATTCGTAATGCTGTCGCTCTCGACTTTCATCTGGAAAATTTCATTTTTTTTAATTTTCAGAATTTTGCCCCGATTTTCCCCTGCTAAAGCCCAAATATAAAGTTTCACATGGGTTCGAATATATTAGGTTTTTTGTAAGTAGACCAAACACTGATAGAGGAGTGTGGTAGGCAATTATTTTAACAAATATATATACGCGTACATAAATATATATAGAAAGATGTTTGTGTTTACTATAACCTTTTTTACAAAAATATTACGCAAGTATAAATCATGTAGAATATCGGCATGAATATAATTATACGTAACAGTTATATAAAGATTACCATCCGATGAGAAAACGGAAAAACTTATGGGAATTAATTAAAATGAATATTTAAAAGAATATGCAAATTAGCTAGATCTTTTGTAGATGAATGCAATTCTACGATCCATACATAACAAAGTTGTATTTTGTTTTTAAATAAAAAGAAAAAAGGTTTATTAATATGAATATCAATACACAAAAGCCCGAATATACTGGAGTATATATATATATATATATATATATATATATATATATATATATAGA
Organism: Euprymna scolopes; assembly: GCF_053919585.1. Taxonomy (NCBI): domain Eukaryota; kingdom Metazoa; phylum Mollusca; class Cephalopoda; order Sepiida; family Sepiolidae; genus Euprymna; species Euprymna scolopes. Next base: position 47,356,302 of record NC_136511.1, on the reverse strand, counting down.
GAGAGAGAGAGAGAGAGAGAGAGAGAGAGAGAGAGACACACACACACACACACAGAGAAAGAGAGAGACAGAGAGAGAGAGACTTATACGTAATATACTGAGTTCGTGTAATTCAGTAAGTTTTCATATACCAATGAGTTTTAAGCCAGAAAGAGTTGACTTAAAGAGTAAGCTACAAAATTATCATATTTCATAATTGAGCATTTATATACTGTGAAAGCAAAATCAAGACTTCAAACAGGGTGTTGATGGCAACAAAAGTGTATTTCCGTAACTACAGCAAAAGTAAATGTTTCTCACATGCTTTTCCCGTTAAGGGAATTTTTCCTCTTTTTTTTTCTTTCTTTTCAAAAATGCTCTATTGTCAAAAGTGTGTTCATTCATAAAATCTGAAGAAATGCTGGTTTTTGAAAATTTTCAAACGATATAATATTTGAAATTGTCGACTGGACATGGAAACAATTGTAATGTAATATGAAATACACTTTTTGTTGCCATCAACACCTTTTTTGAAGTCTTGATTTTGCTTTCACAGTATATATATATATATATATATATATATATATCAATTTATCAACATACACCTTATCAAAGAACGAAACAGAAATACTGAAGCTGGGCCTCAAATTCTGTCCCACCCTGAAAGCAATATAGCGGAATTAAAAAAGGACCTTAAATAATTCGAACGGAAATTTAGACTAATCGAAACACTAGATAGCAAAGGGGACAAGGATGATTCTTTAGTAAAAAACGAATCAACATATTTCCCTAACAAACAGAACAACACAAAAGAACTGAACACCTACTTCGAAAATCTCTGGAACCTTAACCTCACATATAAGCAAACCCAAGCACTCGAAATGGTCCGTAATAATAATGACATAATAATAAAAAAGCAGACAAAGGCAGTGCCGTAGTAATCATGGACAAAACTTATTATGAAACAAAAATTACAGAATTACTAGATGACAAACACTACTATAAACTCATTAGTACCAACATAGATAACACCACCATCTCAAAAATCACAAAACTTTGTACAACACACAACAAAATATTAAAATAGAAAAAAAGGACTTCCTCACAAATTTCATTACAAAGACTAACAACTTCTACGGACTGCCTAAAATACACAAATCTGACGTAATAAAACTTGCCATCGATACACAAAACTCGGAATATATTAGCGCTCCAAACCCTAGTGACCTTACATTTAGACCCATTGTAGCAGGACCAGCCTGTCCGACAAGCAGAATTAGCAACTTAATAGACATCTTATTACAACGTTTTACAGATCAAGTTAAGAGCCACATAAGGGACGACATCCACTTTCTTACTATCTTACCACATACAGTAGAAAACGGGACACTATTAGTTACATTTGACGTTAGCAGTTTATATAGTAATATACCCCATGAATTAGGAAAAGAAGCAATAATATTTTGGATCAACAGACACGCACAAACACTACATCCTAGATTCACAAAGCAATTCATTATCGATAGTATAGACATAATCCTAAATAATAATTCCTTCGAATTCAACAATGGCAACTACATCCAAACACTAGGTACAGCAATGAGAATGAAAATGACACCGACTTACGCAACCCTTACATTAGCCTACCTACCTTATATGAAATGACCGAACAAAAATTTGGCCACAGCACTAAAAAACTGTTTGTAGAATCCTGGAAAAGATACCTTGATGACTGCTTCATCCTGTGGAAACCCACATGGGGGGGACACCCCAGACTTACACACCATACTCCAGAACTTAAACTCAAAAATTAAATTTACCACAGAACAAAGCTCTACAGAATTACCCTTCCTAGATATACTGATAAAGAGTAAAGACAATAACATTATCACATACATTTACTGCAAACCTAACAGACACCTAACAATGCCTACATTTTAAAAGTCACCACCCTAAAAGCTGCATAAAAGCCATTCCCTACACCCTAGCACGTAGAATCTGCACCATAATCACGGACAATAACCTTCGGACAATCCGGCTCAAGGAACTACGAATAAATCTAAGAAAAAGAAAATACCCACCACAACTTATAGACAAAGGGATTCAACTTGCGATAAATATACCAGTAGAAGATTTGAGAACCCCTAAAGAACGAAACAAAGAACAAATCCTAACATACGTCTCCACACACAACACAAACAGCCCAGAGCTTTTCACAGAGATAACGAAAAACCTCGTCCTACTTAACCAAAACAGCAAACTAAACAACTTCCTTAAAACAACAAAAATAATAAAAAAGCAAACGCCAACTCAAAACCTAAAATGCATTCTTACCTCATCCAAACTCAATCAAGACACAACAAAATGAGTCACAAAATGCAACAAACAACGATGTGGAGTCTGCAACATATTATTAGAGGGAAACACATACACATTCACGAACCCCCTACAAACATTCAAAATTACAAAAAAAAACTAGATCGCACCTCAAAAAATGTGATCTATGTAATAAAATGTGCAGCATGCGATAGATCCTACATAGGCGCCACAAAAAAACCTTAGTAATAGAGTAGCCCTACACCGATCCAACATCAAAATCCCGGAAAATAAACACCTGCATGTATCACAACATATACACACATGCAGTGGAGGTAGATTCGAGATAATGCCCATCTTCCAAACTGACAACTACTTCTACTTACTAACACAAGAAAAAAACTTCATAGCAAAGTTCAACCCCGCCTTAAACATCTCTCAATAATTATACACATAAATAGGCAAAACACAAAATACACTTACACGCATGCATGCTTAGGTAAATGTGCACCCTCACACACGAAACTAAAGTAGCACAATAAAGCTCGCGAACACGTTCACGGGTGCGCACATCCATATCCAGTATAATACCATTTCCCTAAACTAAACAAACAATTAGAAATTATACGTGTGTATGTGTATGTACACACATATGTGTGTATATATATGTGTGCATGTGTATGTATGCGTTTATGTGTGTGATTGTGTATACGTGTATGTGTGTATATATATCATCTGTTATCTATCCTCCATCTTGTTTGTGTGTGTACGAGCACTTATGTTTGGGTGACTGAATACATGTATGCATATGTGCTTGGATTAGGAAAGAAAGAAAACTTCAACCAATATATATGTAAGGTAAGGGTGTATGAATATGTATTTGTGTGTGTGTGATTGTGCGTGTGTCGATATATATGGGTGGGTAAATGTATACGCATCTATATATGTGTGTATATATATGTATGCATATATATGGGTGAATAAATGTATTCGTGTGTGTATGTGTGTATATGGATGTATGTGTGAGCTCCTGCATATGTCTCTATATATATGCATGTGTGTATGTATGTGTGTGTGCCTGCATAGTATGCTAATGTATGTGAGTGTGTATGTGCATACATGTGTATATATGTGTGTGTGCGCGCATGTATATGTATGTGTGTGCGTATGTGCGTGTGTGTATATATAGATCTTCTCCTACCTATTCTCCATCTTACTTGTGTGCATGTGTGTGCGTGTAATTATATTTGAATGATTAAGTACATGTATGCATGCGTGTTTTGATTGGGGAGAAAAAAAATTTAACCAATATGTGTGTGAGATGTTAGTGGGTGGATGTGTGTGAGTACGTGTGTGAGTGTGTAGGTGGGTATGTATATATGTATGCTCCTACATATATTTCTATGTATGTGCGTGTGTATATGTGTATATGCCTGCGTGCGTATGCGTGTGCATGTGTATATGTACATGTATGTATATGTATGTGTGTGTGATTGTGTGTGAGTGTGTGCTATACATGGGGAAAGAAAGTCATAAAAAAACATAGAAACCTTCACCAAATGGACCAAAATGCCCCTTCTTGAACTTAACTCTGACCGGACACTACCAGCACTTACTGTTGGGGAAAGAATGCCTGAGACCACGTCACTCTGAAAAACAAATTTAGTATTAGCAGATGTAAAAATAACATTTCAAACTCCCATTTACAAAAAACCTTTTTACGAAAATATCTGAAGAGAGCGAACCTAAGCTTGAAACGCGTTATAAAAATATTTTAAAATAAAATATGATAAAAGGCTAAAAAATCGCACAATTGTTGATGGCTACACTCTTTTAAATGTATATATACACACACACAAACACACATACACACACACACACACACATATATATATATATATATATATATATATATATATATATATATATATATATATCAGTGTAGCTTAGTTTCTTAGAAGTACATCCACTGAAGCAACATGTGTCTACCAAAAAGTGCTCAATGAGTTAACAGAGCAGGTATATTTAATTTATTTATACAAACATTGGTGGCTTACATATGTGCATACATGTTTCTGCAAACATTGATGCGGCAACATATTTAATTTTTGTTGATGTAGTTCATGGCCTGAAGACGTAATCTCCCCAATAACAGGTGATTACAGAAACATGTATGCACAATTTTTCAATAGAATATATTTGTTGTTTTCAAGTTGGTTTCTATTTAACCCATAGTTGGGACCCTAACAGGTACTACCACTCCGGGTCAGAGTGGACCTGGGAACAATGGTAATTAAAGGGTGGCTACACACTCCCCAAAGCCCGCAAGCTGGGCCTCACCACTGGATATAGTTTAAGGTCATATCCAGGACCGTATAATTTATATATATATATATATATATATATATATATATATATATATATATATATATATATATATATTATTCAATTATTCCAGTCAAAAACAATTATGTCGGCCGCTTTCAGAAAATCGTTCTCATCGTTGAGTACTTTCAGTTGAATTAAGTCGGTCAATTTACCTCTTATGCATACCTCATCGTATAACGATTAGATCACTGTGACTGACTTAAAGAACATTTAAAATTAAAATGTTTAAATTCAACGTTATTTCTCGCGCTTAATGGTAGCCGATTGGAGACGGTCTTTTTGCTAATCGAGTCAGAGATTGCTCGTGTTGCCGGGTTCGAATCTGTCGATTGATGTTAATCGTGACACCCTCCACTGGAGATTCCCGGTAGGTATTTAATTATTTTAATAAAAAAAGAATTATTTATATATATATATATGTATATATATATATATATATATATACTTGTTTATTGTTATATAAACATGCTCACATCCCGCTGCTACAAATAGGCACTTGTTTCAATCAAACAACAGATATCATCAGGCAGCGACTTGACTATTCAAAAGTTCAATGAATAATCTTATAAGATTAATAAATAAGATTATTCATTGAACTTTTGAATAGTCAAGTCGCTGCCTGATGATATCTGTTGTTTGATTGAAACAAGTGGCTATTTGTAGCAGCGGGATGTGAGCATGTTTATATAACAATAAACAAGTATTATCAGCTCTTTTTATTGAGCACTATCTAACAACCTCGTTGAATTCATTAGTCCATTACTTTTGAATATAAAAAACCCCGAGTATATATATATATATATATATATATATATATATATATATATATATATATATATAATGATTTTTCTCTATTTTGTCGGAATACTATTTCCATTATTTTCATAATTCTGTTAAAATGGAACACCAAACTTTTAAGCAAAAATTGCGGCAATACAAGAAAATATTAATCGCTGCCAACTCTCACAACAACAGGAGAACTTTTTTGCTTAAATGCATACAAGAAAAAATTATACCCAAAAGTACGAACCGTTGATGAACACATAATACGGTTTGTTCCTTTTTATTTTATATATATATATATATATATATATATATATATATATATATATATATATATATATATATATATATATATATATATAAACCATTATTATCTCTAATAGAAAGTAGGATGTATCTCTTTGTAGGTTTATATTTCTCATTGAATGTTTGTATATCGATATATTTTTTCCTTTGTTCCTATCGATTTTAAGTGGGTCTTTATTTATCTAACTTGGTTCACTTATATATGTATCTGTATCAATCTATCTATTTTTGTTTCTATCTTATTTTCGTCAGAAAGAAACCGGATGTTTCAACTCTATCATTAGTTTTATTAACTCCCAGTGTCGTCATGTTTAAGAGGTTTCTGTCTCTTCCAATTAACGATACATCTCTCATCTTCCTTAAATGATATCGCACACATCTTAGAATGCTGGTCTCTCGGTATATCATTCAATGGCGTTTTTATTGCTGTTATTCGTTTCTGTTTACGTGCATGTGCATTTATACGTACTTGGTACTTGTACAGTTTAATCAAGACATTATAAAATGAAAATATCGAAAAAAGGTTATATTGTATGTATCTGTTTTGGACTGAAGATCTCCGAAAAAAAATTTCATTTAATTTGATCGAGTAGTTTTTTTGTTTTTTACAGCGTAAAACACGTTCTTATTAGAGCTCGTTGGAGTCAGCCATTGTGAACACGCCACGGGGAGATAACTCCATGTAAAGCGCCGATACTTCCTCCCTATCTTTAATTCTATCTTTTCTTCCTAAAAATCGAATCTTTGGCTCGGTTTCATAACAAATTGTTTTTTCGCTGTAAATAAAAAAACTACTTGATGAAATTAAGTGAATTTTTTTTTCGGAGAACTTCATTCCATAACGAATACATACAATATAACCTTTCTAACTTTAAACTTATTTTTTGTCGCTTTACTTTTACCACAACTTCTCAGAAATCAAGGGTCTTCTTTCTGGAGCTAACACTTTATTTCTATATGAAACACGTAGTGTTTGAGTGTTTCATTAACGTTTTCCCTTCTCTTTCAAACGTTGAGGTCATAAAGCGAAAAAAATTTTCTTCATCTCTTCAATTGCTTCTCTCCAGTTGAACAGTTAAATATGCTACACGAAATCGTCCCAAAAGTAATTTTTTAACTCAAAAAGTTGAAGAGCTACGAGGAGAGGAATGATACCATTAAAATGAGCGAGCTTTCGTGCTACATAATTTTTTTTCAATTTCGGCGTCACCATTATCAATGCAATTTTTCTAAAAAATTAATGACGCATCTCTGCTTCTGTCGTACGTCCAAGACGGGGGCCGCTTTCTTAGAGCCTCGCACGGTTAATATCTGCAACAGAGAAATGTAGCTTTTGCATAAGCTCAGTTATCATGATAATGTAATTTGCAATCCCCTCTGATCTATTGGGATAGAATAAAAAGAGGCATTGCTTTTTGCAATATATATATATATATATATATATATATATATATATATATATATTGAGAGTAATAGACGAGAGGTCTAAAAGAAGGAAGGTCCAATTAATGTATAAATACTTCAAAAGTTCTGTGCTCAAAATACTGCAGATATATGGTAAACTCAGTAGGTGTATTTACCTAGAGTTATATTAATACATATTTATAATTTCTCAATTAATGATATTTTATCCTCTCTCTCTCTCTCTTTCTCTCTTTCTCTCTCTATCTCTCCCTATCTCTCTCTACATATATACATCTAAGTAATATATATATATATATATATATATATATATAACTACTTAATTTACTCACATAAAATTAATATACGAAAGTATAGATTTATGCGTAAACTTTAAGTATTTACTTCAAACGTTCTCAATACGTAGGTAGAGCTAGTTAGTAAGTTATAAAGTATATATGGCGATTAAGCTGCACTGAATATTCTGCGTTTCATCCACTCTAGGACTCTTCAGGCTTATGCGCATAAGAGTCCTAGAGTGGATGAAACGCTTAATCGCCATATATATATTTGCATATATATACATATATATATATATATATATATATATATATATATATATATCTGTGTATATATCTATATATAGATATATTTACACTTATATATCTATGTATATATATGCATGCATATATGTGTGTATGTGAGTGGTGTCTGTGTATATGCGTGTTAGACCAATTTAATGTTCCTTTATTATATTTATGTTTTACGTGATCGACGAACTCATAAATAAATGGATATTATGGATTTTTGAACACAGTTATTAGCGTAAGGACTCGTAATGTGGACTAACTGATTTTTTTATAAAGCAGTCCCCACTTATCAAGGCCCAGAGGTCATTCGAGGATAAGGGTTAACAAGTGTACAGTGGTCAATGGGACAATGTCGTAGTAATTCTTAATAGCGGAAATTCGGTAAATTGGATTATTTAAGGGGAACGGCTTATCAAGAACTTGTTTACGTTGGATTTGAAGACGACCATAGTATAGTCAGTCGAAAAGCAGGCGAATTGCAGAGAGTTCCACAGGTGTGCAGATCTTAGAAAGAAGCTTTGTTCATGGAGATTATTCAGCTAGACGAGTGTTTCTTGTGAAAGTTTGACGAGAGGGGACCATAGATTGGAGCTCAGTCGAACACTTGCCATGAAAATAACGATAAAGCAGAGACAGGTCGCAACGTCTCTTCTGTGAGAAAGAGGTTGCAGGGAAGAGAAAGGAGCATCCCCCACTAGGCTACGAAGTTCATTTTGAACTCTGTCAAGGGTGGATAAGATCTTTCTAGCAGCTCCTGCTCAGATGTGGCAACAGTACTCCATCCTAGGACGCACTTGGCACTTATATAGGTAGATAATTTATTTTGTGCAATTAATTTTTATGCAATCTTAACAATAGATATTATATATTAATTAATAAATATTTCCCTACAATACAGTTTCTTGGAAGTATTTTTAATGGAATTTAAATGGAATAAAAAAGGGTAGAGCTTCCTATTTAAAAATTCAGATATTTCAGATTCCCATTAAATTTTATCCACATTCACGTGACACAAATTAAGCAAGATTTCCTGAATTCTCACTGTTTCTATTAACTTTGCACAAAACTAGATTAAATATAGCCCAAGTCATGACACCTTACTCTTAGCAGTTGTGCTTCATAATTTATGTGTATGCGTTAATTAATGCAAAAGACTTTTGTACATAAAAAGATACAAAAAAATATACACACACTTATCGTTTTCAAAATGGCGATACATTAGCATTAATATATATATATATATATATATAATATATATATAATATATTTGTTTAAAATGTTTATTCTCTGATGATGTGAATATCTTAAAAAAGACTATTTTCTTTTTCATTTTAAAAATTCTAAAATCTATTTTGTAATGTATTTTAAATTAAAAGTTCCTTTGATATTTATTTATTTATTTATTTATTTATTTATATGTATACTGAAGAGTATATTGAAGTTTAAAAAGCTTATTAGAATGGAAACCTCTGTCCATACTTATTTTTATTGTTTTTATACTACAGATCTTAACCGGAAATCATTCAATCACGCAATCGCAGTAAAATGAATTATTTTGCTAGCATATGTGCGTGCTTCAAATACCGGTCTTGTAACAAACAAAAAAGGAAAGAAAGAAAGACTAAAATGGCGACACCAAGTTGGTTTTATGGTTGACAGTCACGTGAGTGACACAGACTGTTGCCGTTTCTATGCCAATGATACAGGTGAATAAAAACGGAAGTGGCGCAAACATAGGAGACAAGTTGGAAGAAATCGTGCTAAGTATGTAGTCGTGTGCAAGTCAACTTGAAAGAGAATCGAGTTGGAAGTTTTGACACCAGAATGTCGAGTTGTGGAGTTGAAAGTTTTGACAACAGAGTATCATGTTTTGGAGTTGGAAGTTTTGACAACAAAGTATCATGTTTTTGAGTTGAAAGTTTTTACAACAGAGTGTCATGTTTTGGAGTTGGAAGTTTTGACAACAAAGTATCATGTTTTTGAGTTGAAAGTTTTGACAACAGAGTGTCATGTTTTGGAGTAGGAAGTTTTGACAACAAAGTATCATGTTTTTGAGTTGAAAGTTTTGACAACAGAGTGTCATGTTTTGGAGTTGGAAGTTTTGACAACAAAGTATCATGTTTTGGAGTTAGAAGTTTTGACAAGTGTTACGTTTTGCAAATTGAACGTTTTGACTACAGAGTATTACGTAGTTGAGTTGAAAGTTTTTACAACAGAGTGTCATGTTTTGGAGTTGAAAGTTTTGCCAACAGAGTGTCGAGTTGTGGAATCAAAAGTTTTGACAACAAAGTGTCACGCTTTGGAGTTAGAAGTTTTGACAACAGAGTGTTAAGTAGTTGAGTTGGAAGTTTTGACAATACAATGTCGAGTTGACCTGAGAAATTGTTACCGTCACCATAGAATCGAAGCAAAAATATTCGAATTATGTAAGATACTGAGCAAAAAGAGAAAGAACGATACGCCTCTCCTCTCCTTCAATCGCACACGATTTTGAAAGTATGTATGTTACACCTCCTTGTATGATTCACTTAATCAGCATACCTCCATATGCCCTTGCCTTTTTTACGTCAACATTCTATGCTAAGCTGCATTATATAATTTATGAGTGTCAGTATTTAGCTTTTCAGAATGCAAAATCGATTATCATATCCCAACCAAATGTTGTCTTTAGACAGGCTAATTTTATTATGATTCTGAGCTGTTCTGCAAAACAAATACGTTTATTTAAATCAATCGATTTATCGATCCTAAAGGTTTTTTTTTTCAGGATTGGTTTTTGTTTTGTTTGATTAGTCATTCTAGTAAAAAAATGTTTTATTTCGATTTTAGTCATCGTTTTCAAACAATTCGCTCTAGTTTACAAAGTAATCATAATTTTGTGATAACGACATAGTTAACCCCTGACGATTTATTATATTTAAAGAAGCCGAATTAATGTTACTTTCAAACTTCTAAAAACAAATGGAATTGAATCAAACGGAAACATATAAGTGGATAGGGGTTGATAAGCGATAAGTATATATCGAAGGTTACCTCTCCAACTCTCCCTCTCCCTCTCTCTTTCTCTCTCTCTCTCTCTCTATCTCTCTCTCTCTCTCTCTCTCTCTCTCTGTCTAGACTGGGGCATAAAACCATCTTCGAAATCTAGTGATTACCGTAGCAACTTGTTCGTCGTCGACACTTTCATAAATCATAGAGGGGATGCCGCTCACCTGCCATCTTATTTGGGTTATATAGAGAAAGTTTACAAAAGTGATGCTTTTTGCCGGGCTAAGGCTGATAATATTCCCCCCTCCATCCTCTTTCTCACAGAAAAGACGTTGCACATCTGTATTTGCTCTATTGTTAATTTCATGGTGAGTGCTCGACTGAACTCCAATCTATGCCTCCCCTGTAAACCGTTCGTAACAAATATTCGTTAAACTACAACGACCCTCAACGACTTCCATCACCTTTCCACTCTGTACCTAAAACAAAAAGAAAATTGTATTAGCAGAGTTTCTATCCTTGAACTGTCCGTGTGTGGAATACAATACCGTGAAGCTGCTTCCCGGCTGACTATAGCATGGTCATTTTCAAATCGAATGTAAATAAGTTCCTGTTGAGCCGCTCACTTAAATAATATTGCCCTACTCGTTCCACAACTACTGACAATGTTTCACCATTTATCTATTAATCCTTGTCCTAGAGTGGCCTCCAAGACAAGATACGCAGTGCCCCTCACCCCAAAGAAAAAATACAAAAACAGAACAACGGGGTTCTCTTAAATATTTTTGGAAGGTATGAAGCTTTCAATCCCAACAGTCAACTAGTCAGTTATATCGAAGTTGATACACGACAAATAATTTTTTGGAAAATGATATGTGGAAAAATTTCTTATATGCAGAATTTAAAGCTGTCCTAATCATCTCTTGAGTACCTATACTCGCTGCAATAGAAGTGGATTGATGTTTTATTGGATTTTGTTTCCGGTCTTGATTAAGATAACTTAGTGATTTACAGATGCAAAAAGTATTCCACTATTGAAGCAATTCTTCAATCTGTACAACGGTCAAATACGTCCTAGGGTCGAGTGCTGTTGTCATATCTAGGGTAGAGCTCCAAAGTTTGGTTTCTGATCATTTATATTTGGACTACTGTTCTCATAATGAGTGCTATTCTCGCAATGTTTCGGTCGATGTAACATCCGACCTTCTTCAGGTATATCTTGTCGAGCTCCAAACTCTTCAAGAAATCTCCAACGGAACCCTTTATTTGATTTCCGATGATAGCATGCTATCCTTTCGTCTGACATGACCGGGTACGAATCTTTAGTAATTCACAAATGTGTTAATAGTATTGCCTGTACTAAAGATTAAATCTTTAACCATCAGAAGCATGTCGCCAAGAACTGAATTTTATTAGTACTTTGTTCGTTACACCACAGGCCCTTGCGATTCGACAAGATACACTTAAAAATAGTCGGAGGTTTCATCGACCGAAAACGTTGTAATATTAATATTCAAGATGAGTACAGTAGTTCGAATATATCCAAATAACACAAAATATACGATACTTTTGCGGTTTACGGACCGGGCTGATATAATAACTTCCTTCTTCAGAGACTTATTCTTAGCTGGTAAAGACGCTTTGTTAACTGGTCTGTGCTTTTGCCTAACAATTTAAAAAAGGAAAAAAAAAACACCTGAAAAATTTTAACTTCCAAATTCTATCCAAAATATAGCACGGTTCGAAAACGTCAGGAGTAAAAAAAAAAAATATGCCAACAAAACAAATTTCGATAGACGTTCCAAAAGTAATGCCTTCCGTCCGAATAGATGAGAGAGGATTGCAAATTGCATTTTTATGATGACTGAATTATGCAGTCATGATCTGAAGGTTTCAACTCTCTATTGCATAGCTTAACGGTGTGAGACTAAGAAAGTAACTCCCTGTCATGAACATGCGTCAGAAGCATAGATATGTCATTGAATTCCTGTAGAAAAAAATAGTTTGTGTCAGCACAGTAAGGAGATGGGTTCGTCGATTTCAGAGTAGCGATAGAAATGTGCTTGACAAAGTGCGCTTCTGACTTTTACGGTAGAAGTATCAAATGGCTGGCAATAGTGCATTGAGAATGATGGCAAATATGTAGAAAACTAAATTATGGAGTACAAAGTGTCGTTCGTTTAATGGTGCCACTCCTGTCTGCGTATCTCTTCAACGTTTTTAGTTCTAAAAATAGGCTTTGCTTTGAAACGACGCTCTCATGACAAAGCGCGCTCCAGACGGCCATGCACGTGCATCGTTCATCCCTGGCAAAAATGTTTTTAGAATAGTGGTTACGTTGTAGAAAAATAAATTCAGGGGGATAAAAAGTCGCTCGTTATAATGGCGCCACTCCCGTCTTTGTAACTCTGCAACGTTTTATTTTTCTTTTAGTTTAAAATATAGGATGCTTTACATTTAGAAAGTCTGTCGTAGTATACAATTCAATCTTATGCAAAACATATGGATAGTGTTGACAGAAAATGACTCAACCAGTCACCTTTTATTGTTCTTTTCTCTGTCAATATTTGACCAATCAGAATTTACATTCTGGGAATCATAACTTGTGTCTAATAAAGCAATAACTCAGAACAAAAGCTCTCCCTTATCAGCCAAAAGTCATTGATGACCTGGCTTTCGCAAAGTTCATTTCCGATCTTGTCGGTGTCTTTTAGAAAATTGGTTAAAAGATAGATGTCGACAGGGCAGACTAATGTTTCCCTAGAATAACTCCCTATGGATTTCTCAAAAGTCTAAATTAAAAAAACAAAAAAAAAACGATCCAACCAAAAAAACAAATAAAAACAAGATGAATAATGATAAACGTTTGGCATTATCAGTCACGATAAACTTCATATTTCTGAAACGCAAGAGAGTTCTATGCTACAAAGTGATCACGCGGTACCATTTTCCTCTGAAAAACTGATGCGAAAGCGGTAATAATTGTCAATTAGACAAAGAGACGAACACAGTTTTATTATCTCTAGGTGTTATCAGCCATGAGGGGAAGGGAATACATTTCTGATATTTCCAAACATAGCAGACTTTTTATGCCTAAAACAACTAGGCGCAAATAGACGTAGTGACCCATTGAGTCAAAACCACTTCGACTATTCTAATTCGCTTCCATTCGTAAAATTATAGACTGTAATATACGAAAGTCGTCCCAAAAGTAAAGCCTTCCATTTTTTTAACCCTAGTTGAAGATCTACAAAGGCGGGAGTTGTTGCATTAAAACGAGCGGTTCTTCGCCAAAACACGACGAAAATACTGTGCTTAGCTAGTATTTGCACTAATCTCTATATCTATAAAGGTTAGAATGTGTGTGCGCGAGGACACTTCTCAACCTATATACTCCAGAAATGTTTGATCTGCAAACTTGAAATTTGCTATATAAGATATTCAGACATGTGGAAAATTTTTTAATCGGTTTTCATCCGGAAAAAAGAACTGCTAAAGGGTCAAAATTCCAACACTGTACTGGTACTTGGAGGTCGTCAAATGTCTATCTGTGTGTCAACTATTTCGCAGCTACGCATGCGCGAACGTTCATATGACAGCTTCCATGTGTTACGAATAAGTAAGTTTGGAAATACTTTTTAAAGACGTGGCAAGCTGGCCTAATGGGTATCGTACTTGACTCACTTTATTTTAGGTTTTGGTTTAGCTCTCAGCTTGAGTAGGTTTGTTTTATACTTACAAGTGAACTGTTAAGAAAAACATAATACTCGCATGCACATGTCTCAGTTTTTTGTTTTGTTTTTTTTTTTTACTTCATTTTTTTTTTAAAGGAATTTAACGTTACATTTAATACGGAAATCTACGGAAAAGCAAATAAAATATTTATGCGCATTTTTCGACCGGGCAACGCCAGACGGCCTGCCAGTATTTATATAAAATGACGTCGCAATCAGCAAAGTAAAAATAATTAAGACTGAAAGGAAATATTTCTAAATGGAAATCTATAAGATAAAAAATATAAAGACGTATCAATCGGTGCATTATGAAGAAATGAAAATTGAAGAAAACGTCTTACTTATGGAAGTAGAGTTAATACATTTTTTAATCTCATTTTAAACAGCAAAGGAAGTGGATTTGCTATTTGAGGGGTGCTAAGGGAAAGGCATGAAGCCACTTGATGCAAAGAACTAAAATAAAACTCTACATCAAGATCAAAAACTAAATAACTATAAGCGTTACATTAAGAAATTCTAACAAAAAAACAGCAATTCTTTCCTTTTTGTCAAAAATATCGCTCATAAAATATGACGACCATAAGATACAAAAAGAAAAGTCTTTTTCCTCTAAACACTTTAAAATGGTTTCATCCGACAAATGTTTTTACTCGGTAACGTTTGTGTAACGGGGCGGATGCCTAATATCTTTATACAAATAAACACACATTGTCCTTTATTATAGAGTCGAGTATTTTATGCTAATTTCATTCGTGTGTGTGTTTTAGTTCATTCATGAGAAGACATTAAAAACTCGTATGTTATAACAAAAAATCAATTTCTGATTTACTGGTTTAACAATAGACCGTGTCCAGTGTTGGCCTGCCCCCCCTCTCTCTCTCTCTCTCTCTCTCTATCTCTCTCTCTCTCTCTCTCTGTATATATATGTGTGTGTGTGTGTGTACGTGAGAGTGTGTGTGTGTGTGTACGTGAGAGTGTGTCTGTTAAAGAGACAGTATGTGTGAGAGAGAATGTACGTGTAAGAAAGAAAGAGAGTGTGTGTGCGTAAGAGAGAGTATGTGAGAGAGAGAGAGAGAGAAAAGTGTGTATATATTTATATATATACATTTTTCTCTCTCACACACACACGCACTCTCTCTCTCTTTCACGCACACACGCACTCTCTCTCTCTTTCACGCACACACACTCTCTTTCTTTCTTACACATACATTCTCTCTCACGAATACTGTCTCTTTAACAGACACACTCTCACTTAAAAACCAGCACTCTCTCTTTCTCTGAAACGCACACTATCTCTCTTACACACGCACACGTGTACTCTCTCTCTTTCTCTTACACATACTCTCTCTATCTATCTATCTATCTATCTATCTATCTATCTTACACAAGCCCACACTTTCTCTCTTTCTTTCTTCTCCTCTATCTATAAATCGATTTATCTATCTCTTTTATACATATTATATTTTATTACTTTTTATTCTTATTTTTAGCTTTCTTTTCTCGATGCCGAATAGAGAAATCAGAAGTATGGACAACTAATAATTAGCTAAAGATTGAAGCTTGCCAATAAAACAATAAAACAATAAAATAAGACGTCAAGACAAACGCAAGAGACATCGATGGTATTCTGCCACTTCCAACCTTCATTTCCTATCTTGTCAGCCGTTTTGGAAATTGCTGCGAAACAAAACATGTTGGCATGTCAGACTCAAGTTTCTCGGGTGTGTATTTCTATGTTAGATGTTTGACTTCGTAATCTAGTGGGAGGTTCTCGATGCTACTTAATCAACCTGTCTGAAGAAGTGGCTTTTTTGCCTTAAATGCACCAAATACTGATGTTATTGGCTTTTTTATCCGTCTTCCCTTTACAAAACTGCAAAGTCAAAAGCAAAATAAATTTTCCTCTACAAAACAACCAAACCAAACACTATGGATAAATGTATATTTTTTTTGTGGACTGTAATCCTCATCTTCATAATTGTTGGTGTTTCACGGCGTTTCCGCTACCTTATCTTCTGGCTTTCTTCAAGTAGGTTAATTGCAACGGCCAGAGGATAAGCAGGTGGTTAACCGTGAAGGCCAGAGGATAAGTTGGCCGAAACAACTATGAAGATGGGGATAACAGTCCGAAAAAAATATTCATCTCAAAGGATTCCAACAAATAAAATAATATGCAATACCATGAAATTGAAGAATAAATAAAAGGGTTGATGTGTCGTAAAACAAAACATCAAAACTAAACACTGGAAATAAATACTTGAAGATATAAAGAATTGGAACATAAAATTAATAGATTCGGTGTTTAATAAACCAAAAATTGTTGTAATGCCGTAAATGGTTGGCTGTTTTTGTTTTACGACATATCAACCCTTTTTCAGGTTATTTAATGCCGAATCCAGTGATTTTGAAGAAAAAAAAATTTAATAGAATATATTTGTTTTGTTTTTTTTTCAAGTCGGTTTCTGTTTAATCCATAGTTGGGACCCTAACAGATACTACCACTCCGGGTCAGAGTGGACCTGGGCGTAATGGCAATTAAAGGGCGGCTCCACACTCCCCCAAAACCCGAAAAGCTGAGGCCTCGCCATTGGATATAGTTTAAGATCATATCCAGAACCGGCATGCCGTAAAACAAAACAACCAAACCAAACTCCATCAATAAATATTTGAAGATATAAAGAACTTGAAGAAAAAAAACGTTTTTTTTTTCAAAATTACTTGTTTCAGCATTTAATAATCTGAAAAGGGTTGAGATGGCGTGAAGCAAAACAAAAAAAAACTATGATTAAAAAATAGGATGTGATCTCTTTACTTCTATACAGCACATTTCTAACAGACGTGACCGTGCTAGTCTCTCTCTACTCTATCATTCTTTACATGGCAGATGCCTGACTAAGCTCAAGTATCTTGTCAACTCGCAGCAATAACTCGTTAATTACCACCGCTACCGAGAATCTTCCCTTCTTTGTGTACATAGGATCAAATGCTATTTCCATGAACAGAGTTTCTTCCCAATACCTCATTATCTTTTGAAGACACTACCAAACAGTTGCTTCCCTGAAACGTACAACACGAGTGCCTTAAACTCCAATGTCAACAAGTACTTATGTCCATTCCGTAATCTTTTTATTTATAATCAAACGGACAATTTTATTAACGCGTACCCTCGAATAACTTTTGGCCTTGGCACGTGGTGACCTATGAATATAAAATCTTGTTATACTAAAATATGTCTGTTCTTTTGTTATCTGGATAAATCGACATCGTCCAGCGGATAAGAAAGCCATTCTTAACATGGAAAAAAGATGATATGAGAAAAGAACATTATTAATCAGAAAGGACTATGCATGTTTTATAATCGTAGTTCAGTCGACTGGGTAGAAACCGGAAGTAGAAATAGCAAACTATCTTGACTATAATCAAGCATTTCTTAAAGGTTTTATGATCTTCTATTAAATTTATGGTCCGGAAACGACGGCTTCAACAGAATGTTTCAAATCTATAATAATGTATACTCATTTTTTATCTCTGTAAAAAGCGTATATTCTATATCTATTATGAAAGGTACAACGTTTCTTGCCAGATCACCGAAGTAAACAACGTTGAGTCTGGCCAGTACCAGATGAGTGCCCATTTAGGAAGGCAAGGCGCTGTATGTACCTTCTGTGAAGCTTGGACGTGGGGCCAGCACCCTTACTCCGAAAAACCAAGCTTCTACTTTTCCATCATCAACGCTCTGATCCCCGCCTGGTATCAATTGAAATGAATGGATCTAGTCTTGGGGAGGCTCCATGTTTAGAAAGCTTATAGCTTCTAACCTTTACTCCTTATTTGAAATGGAACACGTACATCAAATCCGTTGCCAAGCTTGCTGGAAAAATGGTTGA
Organism: Euprymna scolopes; assembly: GCF_053919585.1. NCBI lineage: Eukaryota > Metazoa > Mollusca > Cephalopoda > Sepiida > Sepiolidae > Euprymna > Euprymna scolopes. Next base: position 47,337,930 of record NC_136511.1, on the reverse strand, counting down.
ACCGTTCTACCGCTTTAGTAGATATCTCACAGCTGATGCAATTCTCTGTCTGTATAAAAGCCAAGTACGTCAAAGGATGGAGTACTGTTGCCGCATCTGGATAGGAGCTGCTAGAAGCAGCTTATCCTGCCTTGACAGAGTTCAGAATAGACTTCGTAGCCTAGTAGGGAATTCCCTTTTCTCTTCCCTGCAACCCCCTTCCTACAGAAGAGATGCTGCAAGCCTTTCTCTTCTTTATCATTATTTTCATAGCAAGTGCTCCTCTGAGCTCCATTCTATTGTCCTCCTGGCCTGAATTTCACAAAACACTCGTCTATCTGAAACCACTATCAATAATGTTCCCCACTCTTTATATATGCCTAAACATAAACGTAGATTCCATTTGATGAACCATCCCTTAAGTAATCCAATTTACCAAATTCCCAGTACTAACGATTACTACGATATTTTGCCATTGACTACTGAACACTCATAAACCCTTATCTTCGAGTGGTTTCCGGGCCTTGATAAGTAGCGACCGCTTTGTAAAAACAATTTTTAATGTTTTATTTTATTATGTAGTAATTATTCAACGATTTTTCAGTTCTAAGAGAAAGCGAAGAAGAGAGAGAATGGATGAGGAAGAAAGAGGGAAAGACAGGGGAGAAGAAAAAAGCAGAAAGAAGAGAGGAGATATAAATAGATATAAAGAGTTATAGATACATTTTTTTTTAAATAAAAGAAAGATATTACACACACTAATTATATTTTGATCTCTATACCCCGGTCAGGGCAGGCTAATTTTACTAATTTATTCAAAAAGAACAAGGCCTTTTTATTTACGACGAACTTATAAAAGTCTATGACTTTCTTCTAATTAATGCATCATTTTTTTTTTTTTTTTTTTTTTTTTTTTTTTTACACAGTGATCACCACTTATCAAGGCCCGGAAGCCACTCAGGGATAAGGGTTATTGCAAGTACATCACGTTAGTGAGGAGATTTTATGAAGTGTTTAATTGGGGGGGGCGGTTCATTAGGAATTTGTTAACATTAGACTTGAAGACATCCAAGTTGTAGTCCGGAGGGAAGCAGGCAGACGGAACAGAGTTCCACAGGCGTGCAGTTCTAAAAAAGAAGTTTTGCTCATGAAATCTGCGTTTTGATTTAGGCACAGATATAGAGTGGGGGAAATTTTTCACAGTGGATTCAGCTAGACGGGTGATTTTCGTGAAAGTTTGGCGAGGGGGGACCAGGGATTGGAGTTCAGACGAGCACCTGCCATGAAAATAACGATAAAACAAGGATAGGCTCGCAACGTCTCTTCTGTGGGAGAGGGGTTGCAGGGTAGAGAAAAGGGCATCCCCCACTAAACCACGAAGTCTATTTTGTACTCTGTCAAGGCATGATAGGCTGTTTTTGGCAGCTCCTGCCCAGATATGGCAACAGTATTCCATCCTTGGCCGTACTTGGCTTTTATATAGATAGAGAATTGTATCAGTAGTGAGATATCTTCTGGAGCGGTAGAAGGATCCCACCATCATCCATAATGTAAATGTTTTGCGTATAAATATCAATAACACATGTCAGTATTAAGAAAAAGCCATCGTTCTGCGAAGAGTATGATTATTGTATCCAGACACATTGATACAGAAACAGTGCGTTCATTATCAAGTATAAAGACTCACGTTTATCTCTGACGATTATAACTGCTTAGTTCGTTTATTTATTTTTGTATCAAGTTATCTTGACGATTCTAAAACTTTTTAGCAGTTTTATTTATTATTGCATTTTCACTCCAAACAATGCGCAGTGTCACTTTGATGTAGGAGGCTACTAGCTGAGACATAAATTGCAGCGATACTATGGAGGAAGTTGAGCAGCAACGTGTATGTTTACATCACACTTGGACTTCTGCATATCAGTACAGTTAGGGAAGCAAGAACCCGGAAGAGTGTTCCAAAGTTTGCCAGTTCTGTGAATGAAACTATTAGAGTAGAAGGTTTTCTGACATCTACGGATCTCTACTGTGTATGAGTGGGACGTTCTCGCTAAACTTTTCAACAAATACCTTTAAAAATCTTGCTTCCCTGACTGCTGGAAAACTGTTTCAGTGATACCAGTTTACAAGATGTCTGGCGTAAGAACTGACCGATAAAATTATCGCCCCATTAGCCACTACCCTCTTTTCGCCAATATATATATATATATATATATATATATATATATATATATATATATATATATATATATATATATATATATATATATAAAAGTGAACTATGTCTGTCTGTGTGTCTGTGTACATTTTCCTTCGTAATAACTCTTAATTTTCATTCTGCAAACTCGAAATTGATATACAGGGTAGTGAGATGTGGGCAAATTTATATGATCGGTTTTCGGCCAGATATTTGGCTGTTAAGGTGTCAAAGTTCAACGATTTGACCTTTGAGAACTCTACCTAACTCCTCCGACAATTTTGGGGTTAAACACTCGAAATTATAGATATAGGTTCTTTGGACATGGATCTTACTTAATAACTCAATGTAAGCCCAAAACAATAAATTTTAAGAGGTTAAAATAGGGGTCAAAGTTTTAAAAAATGACCTTTTTTCTCAGCAACCCTGGGCACCAATGCTAGTATATATATATATATATATATATATATATATATATATATATATATATATATATATAAAAGTAAACGTGTGTGTTTGTATGTCTGTGTGTGTATGTTAAGTGGTCATAATAGGGGTCATAGTAAAAAAATAAAAACGCCGGGCACCCATGCTAGTATATATATATATATATATATATATATATATATAGAGAGAGAGAGAGAGAGAGAGAGAGAGAGAGAGACGTTTTGTATTCCTACACGTCAACACATAGGAAATAAATACAGAAATGTTATAAACATTTATATACGATGGGAGTGCAATAAGTAATGTTCCATGACCCACTTCCTATAGCAGTAGAGCAACAAAACTTGCCACAGTTATTAGTCTTTCTCTACATAGGAACCACCCAGAGTTATGCATTTCTCCCATCGTTTGATGCTACTCTGAAGACCGTTTGTGTAGAACACCCCAGGTTTGTCCTCCAACCATGACGTGACTTAAGAAATCAAGGCTGCATCAGCTGGGAAATGCTTTCCTTTCAAAAACAACTTCATGGCTGGGAAGAGGTGAAAGTCAAAGGGTGCAAGGTCAGGAGAGTAGGAAGGATGGGGAAGGATTTCATAACCACACGCCCGTGCTTCTGATCTGGCGACATGCGAGTTGTGGACCGGAGCGTTGTCCTGCAGGAGGAGGGTACCTTTGCTGATCTTGCCCTGCCTCTTGATTTTGATAGTTTCCCTTAATTTCCTTAAAAGTGAAGCATAATTGGCTCCTGTAATTGTGGTACCGTTTGCCAGGAAATCTGTCATCACTACTCCGTCCTAGTCCCAGAAGACTGTGAGCATGACCTTGTCAGCGGAGGGCTGCACCCTTGCCTTGTTTGGAGGTGGTGAGTCCAAGTGCTTCAACTGCATTGACTGGATTTTTTTCTCTGGATCATAGTGATGGACCCAGGTTTCATCCTGTGTAATCAGTCTTTTGAAAAACTTTGACTCATCTTCTTGGCACATCTCCAAATTCATCCTCGAGCACTCGACGCGTTCTCGCTTCTGAAATGATTTGAGCAACCTGGGAATCCATCTGGCAGACACCTTATACATATGCAAATGGTCATGAATGATAGTTTCCACAGACTCTGTACTAATCGTGACATCTTAAGCTATTTAGCGAATAGTAATGCGCCAATCTTCCAAAATAGCAGTCTCAACTTGACGGGCAGATGCCTCATCAATGGCCGAAGGGGGCGACCAGGTCTGGGAGCCGTTTCCACAAACTTCCGGCCATGTTTGAATTCACGATGCCAGCGTTTTACAAGGTCATATGATGGGGCATTATCACCATAAGTATATTTCATTTCATCAAAAGTCTCCTGTGGTGTGCGTCCTTTCAAATACAAAAACCGGATCACTCCTCGACATTCAAAAGGCTCTATTTCACACTTGACTCAGTTCAAACACCTATAAAACAGAAACCACAATTAGTTCAGGGCTGTAATTTACCACATAACCCGTGGAAATATAAATCATTGAACATGCAAAATTTCAGTTAGCTCAGACAACTGAAAGTGGGTCAGGGGCATTACTTATTGCACGCCCTTCGTATTTTTCGTATCGATGTTTTATTCCTATATATATATATATATATATATATATATATATATATATATATATATAATATAATATAAAAATAAAATAAATATTTTTTGCCCTTTGCTTTTTCGCACCTTTTACCATTATATTGTCTGGATCATCTTGACCTTTGCTTTTCTATTTTATATTTAATTCTTTCTTTCTCTTGTTTTTTCTATTTTCTATTTAATTCTTTTTTTTTTTTTTCGCTGATTTGTTTTATCTTCTTCTTCCCTTGTCTTGTCTCGGCAGCCGTGTGAAACGCATATCTTATTTTTCTTTCATTAATAGTATTGGAATTTTTCCCCCTTTACTTCTACATATTTTTGAATTATTCCATGGATTTCAGCCTTTTGGATCATTTTTGACCATCTTCCAATTACGGGATTTCCTTGGATTTTACTTGTGCGAATGGAAATTCAATGAACTTTCTTGGATTTATATTTTTGGGTTTTACCGTCATTGGATTATTTACCTTTCAACTGACTATCCATCCACGTGTAATCACCGTTTTCTTCACCATATTCCCTTTGCTTAACTTTTTGTTATCAAGTAAGATCTTTGACTTACTTTCATCAAACACTTTTGTATGCAAAATCCGATCCCGCATTTTGCTAATTCCTACCCTCTAATGAGAAGGAAAGTATTTCTTCGAAACTCCGCGGATTAAGGACTATCCACTTATCAAGTGTTTCCTTTTCAGATTAAATATGTTTTAACTATTTTTACAGTGTTTTTAACATGTTTTATTAACTGACTGTTTGCGCTTATATATATATATATATATATATATATATATATATATATATATAGTAAGTTATAAAATATATATGGTGATTAAGCTACACTGAATATTCCGCGTTTCATCCACTCTAGAACTCTTCGGGCTTATGCGCGAATTTTGTGGTTGTCTGTCGTTTTTATATACGTACCTTCTATAAAGATTTTATAAATATATATATATATATATATATATATATATATATATATATATATATATATATATATATACTAGCATGGGTGCCCGTCGTTTCCCGGGTGTTAGGAGATGTATGCTGAGCAAAACAAAACGGTCAATTTTTTTTAATTGAACCCCTATTATGACCACTTAACATTTATTGTTTTGGGCTCAAATCAAGTTATTAAGTTAAATCCATGTCCAAGGAACGTATATCTAAACTTTCAAGTATTTAGACCCCAAATTGTCGAAGGAGTTTGGTAGAGTTCTCAAAGGTCAAATCGTTGAACTTTGGCCCCATTAGCAGCCAAATTTCTTACCTAAACCCGATCACATCGATTTTTCTACATCTCAGTAACCTGTGTATCAAATTTCGAGTTTGTAGACTAAGAATTGACAAAGTTATTGCGTAGGGAAATGTACACACACAGACACGCAGACACACAGACATACAGACACGTTAACTTTTATATATATACTAGCATAGGTTCCCGGCGTTGCCTGGGTGTTTGGAGGTGTATGCTGAGCAAAAACAAATGGTCAATTTTCTAAATTTGACCCCTATTATGACCACGTAACATTTATTGTTTTGGGCTCAAATCAAGTTATTAAGTTAGATCCATGTCCAAGGAACATATATCTAAAATTTCAAGTGTTTAGCCCCCAAATTGTCGTAGGCGTTTGGTAGAGTTCTCAAAGGTCAAATAATTGAACATTGACCCCTTAGCAGCCAAATTTCTGGCCGAAAACATATCGCATCAAGTTTCCCAAATCTCAGTATACTGTATATAAAATTTCGAGTCTGTAAACTAAAAACTGACACTACATAGGGAAATGTACACAGACACACATACAGACACACGGACACGTTCACTTTCAGAGATATACTAGCATTTCAGCCCAGCGTTGCCCGGGTGTTTGGATGTATATGTTGAGCAAAAAAAAAGTGGTAATCGGAAGGCAGGTTCGAACCCGTACCGCAAAGGAGGAAAAGAACGGAGTAAAGCCTAAGGCTTATGCTGTTACGACCACCGCCAAACCGGAATCGACATTTTTTAAAATTAAGGCTAGACAATCTAAAGGAGAGGATAACTTCAAAAAATATCGGCGAAAATAGGGCCCCCCTGTAGAAAAGTGCCTAGTTGAAGGTGAAGGTATTAATTTGTTTAGCCAATTTTTCGATATTTGTCGTATGAAAGGTCGACTTTTAAAACGATACTGATGTTGGTAAAATCCGTCGCCTCTATTGAACATTTAAGGCAGACATGCAAACAGACATACATACATTTATATATTGGTAACTAAAATTTTCGACCCAAACTGATGAAAAAGCTTGCCCTACCTCTGAATACCCTTTATGTAAAATTTGAAATATTTAGACCAGAAATTGTCTGAGTAATTTGGAAGAGACCGCAGAGGTCATTTTTTTTTTAGCTTTCATCCCTATTATGACCCCTTAAAAGTTATTGTTTTGGACGTAAATCAAGTTATTAAGTTAGATCCATGTCCAAGGAACCTATATCTAAAATTTCAAGTGCGTAAACCCAAAATTGTCGGAGGAGTTTGGTAGAGTATATATATATATATATATATATATATATATATATATATATATATATGAACAAATGATTAATAAAACATGTTAAAAAACATCTTGAAAAAGAGTTAAAAACATATTTAATTTTATATAATATTATATAATTTAATATAATATAATATAATATTATATAATATTATATAATTTATATAATATTAAATTTATAATATACATATATATATATATATATATATATATATATATATATTCTTTATAAGTTTTGGTTTTGGTTTTGATTCAAGCTGATGCACAATTGTTTTCTGCATGCATTTTTACTAATTATGATATTAATTGCATATAAGTAAATAATACAACGTTTAAACTGAGATAGCTCAATAGTTCAGTAGTAGAGCTATAAAAACGTTTTAATGTTACCACTTTATAACGTACAGATGATGTTACTATTCATTTTTCAAACTATTATTCTTTTATTGGTAATAACTTGTGTAGTTTCAGCCTACTAATGGCATCTATTTAATGAAAGTAATTATGAGTAAGGCATTATTTCGAAGAGCATTTTTCTGCTAGGGCTTGACGGTCTTGTCTATCTTACCATAATCTAGAGCGAAAGGGAGATACGAACTCCTGCCTTTTGCAATTGAAAGTGGTACAACGTTTCTGCAAGACCTCGAACGCGCAACGCTCCAGCCGTAGCTCTCGCCGCTAAACACTGAGCTACCACTACGAGCACTTGTCAAATAAGCCAATTATAAATAACAATAACTCGGGCCGCCATCTTGAATGGCTAATGCTTTAAGTTGAACAGTAAACATCAGAGAACGGGAAAGATAAACTCGGAAAATTCCTTTGATCTCGGATCAAATGGCTGGAAATTGTTTCACGGCTTACTCTAGTCAAAAAGCACATAATACAGCCACAAAACCAAAACTTTTATCTGTGAGGTCACCTTCAAGGAAACACATTCGATCAGATTTTGATGCGTCTACGCATGTATAAAATGCGGCTCTGTCTGTCCGTAGGCTGGTAGGCCCGGCATATTTCCGTTGTGAAGAAAATTTTCATGGTTAAACATGACTATCGAATTCTCTAAGAAACAGCTTACTGTAGGGAAAATCATAACTTACTTGGTTAGCATGTACGCGTGTACCAAAAGACCGGTCGTGTAAAAAAGGTGTGGGGAGGGGGCTAAAATTGCGACACCCATTTAGTTCTATGTTCGACGGTCACGTGAACGATGTAGACGGTTGTCATTTCTATGCAAATGAGACGGGTGAATAAAAACGGACGCGAAGCGAACAGGGGAACAAGATGGAAAACGGTGTGCTATGTACTTAGTCGTGTGCGAGTCAACTTGAAATAGCGTCAAGTTGTTGAGTTGAAAGTTTTGACAACAGAGTGTCAAGTTTTGACATCAGTGTGTCTAATTTACCCGAGAAATTCTTAGTTTAACCATCCGTCTCTCACGCTTAAGTTTTATTTTTTTTTTTATTATTATTACATTTTCACCCCAAACAAGGCACATTGCCACTTTGGTGTAGGGGGCTACTATCAGGGGAAACATCTACTGGGGTACTATGTAGGGATTTGGGCAGCAAGATGTTGGTTCACGTTGCACTTGAACTTTTGCATGTCAGTACAGTTGGGGAAGCAGTGACCTGGAATGGAATTCCAAAGTCTAGTAGTTCTGGGGAAGAAACTACTGGAGTAGAAAGATCTTTTACATCTAGGGATCTCTACAGTGTGGGGTGGGATTTTGCAGCTTGTCGGGTCTATCGAGGGTGTTCACGTCGTGGGGGCACAAGTGCTTGCAGTTTACCATTAAAATACTTGTAGAACAGGAAGAAGGATGCAACGTTTCGACGATGGGACAGAGGCTGAAGCTTAGATGCCAGTTTAGGGCCTATCAGATTTGCGACTCTCTTTTGAACCCTGTCAAGGAGCGAGAGACTAGTAGCCGATGCACCAGCCCAAATATGACAGCAATACTCCATACATAGGCGAATGGTGGCCTTATAGAGGTACAGGATACTTTCGGGTGTTAGAAGTTTTCTAGCACAATAGAGAGAGCCCACCTTCCTGGCAGTGGCCCTGGCAATGCCCTCGATGTAATTGTTCCAACTCATGTTTCCTGTGAACGTTAGGCCAAGGAGCTTGAAAGACGTACTCTCAGATAAAGAGTGAGTTTGAGATGACATTTTCGTTGATTTGTTACTCTGTAGTTTGAAATATTATTTTCGCTATTTTATTTACCTTCTCTCTCCGGGAAGTTTGACATAAGATCAAGTGTGGGATTGATGAACTTGTTTCAGTGGAATGAACTGGGTTCGAACTCGGCACACTCACGTTTTCAGTCTGCGTCCTTAAACACTTAGCCACAGTTTGTTAAATGTTTAATATCATTATGTTCGTCATACTTTAGTTTTTAATAGCAGTTTTCTTGACCTGTCACGCTTAAGTTTGAAATAATATTTTTGTTGATCTTTCGTACTATAGTTTCCAGTAGCATTTTCTGGTGGCCTGTTTCACTTAAGTTTAATAACATTTTTGATCTCTTATGATTACGCTTGAGACAGCATCTAATCTGGTCTGCCATCTGTCATTTTTATAAATATTTAATTAGATTATTTCGCTTAACTTTGAAATTGCAGTTTGTTGGTCTGTCACAGTTATGTTTTAATATTATTCGCGCTGTTCACTCATGTTTATGTTTGAAATAATTTTTTCGTTAGTCTGTTCCGCTTAAGTTTGAAATAATGTTTTCGTTTGTCTGTCACTATTAAGTCAAGCAAAAGTATGAAAAATTATTTCTGTTGGTCTGTCATGCTTAAGTTTACAATATTTTCATTAGTTTACAACGCTTCAGTTTGAACTAATACATCCATTAGCCTCTCAGGCTGATGTTTTAAATGTTTTCGTTTCTCTGTCACGTCTAAATTTTAAATAGGTTAGATTTTCTGTCAAGCTTACGCTTAAAATAATATTTTCATTTGTCTGTCATATTTAAATTTTAAGTACATTTGATTGTCTGTCAAGCTTATGCTGGAAATAATATTTTCATTTATCTATCACGTCTAAATTAAAAATACGTTTTATTATCTGTAAAGCTGATGCTTCAAATAATATTTTCGTTTGTCTGTCATGTTTAAATTTTGAATACGTTTGATTGTCTGTCAAGCTTATGCTTAAAATAATATTTTCGTTTGTCTGTCACGTTAAAATTTTAAATACTTTTGATTGTCTGTCAACCTTATGCTGGAAATAATATTTTCGTTTGTCTGTCACGTTAAAATTTTAAATACGTTTGATTGTCTGTCAATCTTATGCTTAAAATAATATTTTCGTGTGTCTGTCACGTTAAAATTTTAAATACGTTTGTAAGTAGCATTTTCGTACGCTTTTTTTTTGCAAGAATTTTAAATAATAATATGCGTTGATCTGTGACGCCTCAGTTCGTAATAATATTTCCGCTGGTCTGTTACTCTTTAGTTACAAATGATATATGCGTTGGTCTGTCACGCTTAAGTTTGTTAATAATATATTCGTTGATCTCTGACGCTTAAATTTAGTATTATATTTCTGTAGGTCTCTCATGCTTAAGTTTAAAATAATATTTTCGTTGGTCTGTCATGTTAAAGTTTGAAATAGCATTTTCGTTAATCTATTACGCGTAAGTATGGAATAATATTTTCGTTAATCTATTACGCTTAAGTTTTAAATAATATTTTCGTTATTATTTCACTTTAGAGGTTTAGGTAGAATTTTCGTATGTCTATTAGGTTCTACTTCGAAATAAGACTTGCAACATAAAACGCGCAAATTGAGATGGACGTAAGTAAAATATCCCCATTATTTCAGTATTATCTCCTTCCATTTAGACTTATTTGTTTTTGTTTGTGTGCGTCAAAGGTTTCGTTCAGACGGACTTGATTGTTTAGAAAACATTTTTTTTTCTTTTAATTTCTTTCTGCAAAATTAATTTTGGTGAAAATAATCGACTCTTTTCGTTTGTCTCTTTTGTTTTTCTTCTTTTTTTTTTGTTTTTGTTTATTCTGCCAAAAATTAGACGGTTTTTGTACCTGAGATTGGACTCTGTTTCTCCTAATGGCATTTTCTTGGAACTGGTTTTTATTTACGTTTCTTCAGTTTCTTTTTTTGTTTAATGTGGGGTCGTTAAAGAAAAGCTTCTCGCAGACAGAGTAATAATGGTCGGTACCAGAGTGGAAAATGGATCAGTGCAAGCTGTCAAGAATAAAGAATTCCGATATGTATCAAAAGAAACGATTTTTTAGACAAACGATTGAAGATTTTACAAGACATCTATGTTGAATATACGATTTCTCCGTCCTGTAGACTTAACAAACCATACAATGGCGCGCGGAGATATATATATATATATATATATATATATATATATATATATATATATATATATATATATAAGAACATATAGTTAATAAAACATATTAAAAAACATTTTCAAAAATAGTTAAAAACATATTTAATTTTAAAGAGGAAACACTAAATAACTGGATAGTCCTTAATCTGCGGAATTTTGAAGAACTACTTTTCTTCTCATCAGAGAGTAGGATTTAGCAAAATGCGGGATCGGATTTTGCTTGCAAAAGTATTAGATGAAACTACAAGTAAGTCATAGATCTTATTTTATAACAAAAAGTAAAGCAGGGGGAATAGGGTGAATAAAAGAGTGATTTCACGTGAATGGATAGTTTGGTGAAGAGTAATGCATCCAATAACGGTAAAATCCAAAAATGCAGAATCCAAGAAAGTTAATTAAATTTCCATTCGCACAAGTAAATTCCAAGGGAATCGCGTAATTGGAAGATGATCCAAAGAAATCCAAAATGCAGAAATCCGTGGAATAATTCACAAACAGGTACATTACATGTACATATATATGCATGTATACATATATGCATGTATATATATGTATGCATATATATATATGTATATATATGTGTATGTACATATATATGTATGTATATATATGTGTATGTACATACATATATATGTATGTATATATATATATATATGTATATATATGTATATATATATTTATATATATATATGTGTGTGTACATACATATATATGTATGTATATATATATATGTATATATATATATGTATATATATATGTATGTATGTATGTATGTATGTATCTATATAGGAAACAATAAGAATGGAAACTGAAGTCACAAAAACTATTGGTAAAAATATAGAATGGTTCATTTATTCAATAAGGGTATGCAAACATTTAATTGGGGAATAGAAGGGACTCTTTATGCCAAGGCATTCCGAAGCCTAATGCTTCTCATCAGAAGAGTAGAGAAGATGCTTGGTAACATAATGGGGATGCGACGTCTAGCGTGAGATTCATTAGGAACGAAACAAATCAATAAAATTATAGATGGTGAAACTCACTAAGCTATAAATATATATATATATATATATGTGTGTGTGTGTGTGTGTTTTGTGTGTGTGTGTATTATGTGTATATATTTACACGCACATAAACAATGTAAACGGCCAAAAAACAATAAAAAATACATGTATAACCAATAGTTAGTAAAGTAGCCCTTGCTCTCAATAATAGCTGCACATCTTCAACTACAAGAACGAATTAATTCTTGGCAATCCTCGATACTAATTTTAGACAATTCTCCCTGAAGTTTCACCCACGAATTCTCTTGTGTTAATAGGATTTTTTTTCCATAACTTTCACTCCTAAGGTATTCCAAAGATTTTCTATTGGATTCAAGTCAGAACTTTGTGGTGGCCAATCCATAATTTCGAAATCTTGCCTTGTGACATGGAGCATTCTGCGGCATGAAGGTAGCCCTATCGAAACCTGAATTCTGTATGATTGGCACAACAGGATCTTGAACAATGCTTTTATAGATCTTCGCGTTTACACGAATTTGTAACCGTATTCTAAGTCGTATTCTATTTAATCCATAGTTGGAACCCTAACAGATACTACCACTCCGGGTCAGAGTGGACCTGGGAGCAATGGCAGTTAAAGGGTGGCTCCACACTCCCTAAGGCCTGCAAGCTGGGGCCTCACCATCAGATATAGTTTAAGGTCATATCCAGGACTGTCAGGAAATATGGAAATTTGTTCTATCGTTTTTGTGGCAACAGTCACGGAAAAAAAGCGGCCAAAGGTGCCGTGTGCGACGCTCAAAACCCAAAACCCCACCGATTGGACATGAAAAGGCTACATTTCCTCAAATTCGACCGTGGATTTTTTTTTTTTTTGACATATGTCGAATTTGAGTATATAAAAAACCCCGTATTTCTTTGATTGGGGAGAAGATTTGATTTTGCTAACTCGGAGTCATTTTGTATGTACTTTGCGTGTCAGAGAGAGAGATTGTATTTATTTGCTTCCTCGCGAGAGCAAATTAGGCACAAGGCCGTTTTTTAATTGGAGATAGGGGGAAAGGGGGCCAGCTCCTCCGAGGGGGAACTGCTAGTAACAATTGGTATGAAGGGTTTCCCCTACACTGACCAAAACTGATTGCTACAGGAGCAATGGTCTGATATGTGACGTTGCCCCCTCATATTAATTTTATTTCAGCATCTGCAAAACAGATACTACACTTTGATCTTTGATTCCCGGCCCAAGAAGGAAGGGAGAATGCGTGTCAGAGGGAGAAAAAGAACGATGGACTGTTTTGTGTGTGTGTGTGTGTGTGTGTGTGTGTGTGTGTGTGTGTGTGTGTGTGTGTGTGTACGAAATGGTAATCGGCTGTTAAAAACTTTAATTTCAACATTTCAGTTTTTGTTTTTGGGTTTTTTTTTCTGTTTTTGCTTTCTTTTTTTCTTTTTCCCCCCTCTTATAAGCTATGGTGGTGGTAATCCCTGGAATGACTTGACATGTTTGTAGTTAAGTGAAAAATGCTGTTTATATGCCCGATTACAGTATTTTATCGTCTGTCGAACGCGTGTGTAAAAATAAAAGAATTCAATCATCCTGTGTTTTCTAGTCAGATTTATTTCTAGAAAAAACATTGCAAAGTTTCTTTTGTTTGTTTTCTCATCGTACAAACAAAATCTTTAAGATATATACATTATATATAAAAAATGAAAAATAGCCGATATTTTATTTTGATTTTCCGTTTTGAATTATTAAGTTTAACAGTGATTGACAGGTCAACACCTATTAAAAGTTTATCACTCGTTAAAAGTCCAATATCAATTACAATTCGGATGATATAATCGTCCGTCCTCAACTTAAAGATGGACGATCGTATTATTACAATTTTAAGACGTTTGGAGATTTTAATTGGTGCTTGATTTTTAATGGGCGTTGAATGTTTAATGGGTGTTGAACGTTTAATGATTGCACAACATGTTTTATTCATTAATCGTAACATATACAAATCTAACAGACTACTTAAAAGTGACAATAAAAGACAAAGCACTATCATTTCGATTTCTATTCTTATCTCATCACAACGTTTCAGCCGATGTTACTTCCGACTTTCTCTCGCTGCATTTTGTCAAACTCGATTATCTATATCATATTTCAAACTAAACCAATTATTTAATTCACGGGAGTTGCTTGTTCTTGTTCCGTGAGCCATTTATTCATAGCCTTGAGCCTCTGGAGGGGGATAGAACACCCAAAACCTTTGTAGATGCTTTTGTAGCGGGGAGTTAATTTTCGGGGCTCTGAAGGGGCTGGCCCCACGCTCAACCTTTCCAGAAGGTAGCTACAGCGCGTAGCCTTCACAAATGGTCACCTATCTGGTACCGGTCAGGCTCAACGTTGCTTAACTTCGGTGATCTGGTGAGAATCGGTGTGTCATCGTGATTGTGCCGTGAGCCATGACAAATTTTAATTGTTATTTGATTCTTGAGTAGTATCGTCTGTAGCAATGATCGAACTTTCAATCGCCAGATGTTCGTTCTTCACAACTAAATATTACTTAATAGCTTCACCTGTCACGGCACATGTCTACGTGGACAATCCTAGGCAAACTTTTCAGATGATGAAGTTATTCACTAAGAATCGAGGGCCATTTTTTTCACGTGCGATGATGCTGTATACTGCCAAGCATAACGCATAATGTTGACATTTAACAGTGCTACTAAACAAGAACATGATTTAATGAGCATTTCAGATTGTTACGGATCCAGTTACCAGGAATGCGTGTGTTTGAGTGGGGAGTCACATACGGTGACGTCTATACACTTTCGTGCCTTGCAGCTATATCGATGATACTGTTGAGTGCTACTTAGTTGTTCACCTCATCCGACGTGAAACCTCACCGAAGATGAATTCAAACTGTCACGTACCTTTGCATAAAGGTTACCATATCAACTAAACTCACAAATAGATGTAAGAAAAAAAGTCGGTGCTTATGTATTTTTGGTATCGCGCTATTTTTATTTTTTATTTTTTTCAGGTTAAATTAAAGTTTCGCGATATCTTTTTTTTATTATTATTAAATTGTAAGGCGAAAGCACAGAATAGTTACCAAACACCCTCCCCTCCTCATGGTAAAACGGCTTTCAAAATTATAACGTTATCTTTTCAGCACAGTACCAAAAATACAGACGTACCAAAAAGTCAAATAAACTTCGACGATATATTTAAAACCAGATTTCTTTTTAAATATATATAATTTATAATTGACTCAAAATAATAATTCTACGTAATAAAATGAATTGAATTTTACGAGTTTATTTTTTTTCAACTTTTTCAATTGAAAAATCTATCAAAATTTTTCTATTGGTTCTTTTTAAATATATATAATTTATAATTGACTCACCAATAATCAAGGCCAAACGACATTCGATAATTAGAGTTAATGAAACGGAAATAATTGTTACCTGGAAGATGAGGCACACTATGGAAGTACTCTTTGGTTTACTTTAGGCAGCCTCATAACCCTCGCTTACTTAGTTTGTCCTTTAGTCCTAATGTTCTGTGAACGATTTTTCTGACAAAGAAGGAAGAATTGCTGTTTTCTGTCTACAACTTCATGTTGTCAGGTTTTTCATCTTGAAATAGTATATTCAGTTCTTTACATCAAGTAGCTTTATGTCTTGTCTGTATTTCCATAAAAATATGTTTCTGTATTATGAATCAGATAATTTTATTGTTGGCATGTGTTTTCTTCGATATCTTTCTAGTACGAATTATTTCTAGATAAGCCTACATTTCTATTACACATTATTAAAATGAACTTCTTAATATATGAGATCAATGGCATAAAGGTTAACTTCGTTTTAATAATTTTTAAATAGAAAAAAGTTGATTTATAATATCAATATCAGAGCGATAAATACTATTTATGAAAAGGAAGGGTTGTAAAGAGATAGCTTCTAATTTGGGGGTATCAAAACCAAAGCAAAATATGATGAAAGTAAAAATAAAATAGATAAATCCCATAATTTATTATACCATACCTGTTCACACTGAAACACTTATCACAATATTCTGTGGATCTATATTAAAAAACCTTGTTAAACTTTGTGACATATTTCCATTCTATGAAGGTCAGGCGCAAACGAACACTCCATAATTTTATTATACCATATTTCTTCAAACTTAAACATAATTATTAAAGTATACTTACACAGATAGATATGTATTTATTAAAGTTTTTGCCTATTTCCATTCCATGGAGGCCAGGCACGAACGCAGACCCCACAATTTTATTATATCATCCCTATTTAAGTTAAAACATACTTATCAAAGTATTCTTATGTACATCTATATCAAAAACACTTGTAAACGTTTTGTTTTTTAATTTTAAAATTTTTTATTTCCATACTTTGTGGACCAGGCGCGAAGGAAGACCCCACAATTTTAATGAACCACCGTTCTGCCAGATCAAACACACCCATTCCTGTGTCTCGATACATCTTCTGTCATTATATATATGTAATCAGTTTTTAAAATAGTCAACAATATAGGAGCAAAACAGAAGCTGGCTTGCCAGGACACTATATATAGAAATGTAGGCAACTTTGGACATATTTTATTGGTTTAAAAATATAGTTAATTTAACCAATTGTCAAAAATATTAAGCATGGAACAGTATTATAATCTTCAAACAGTCTCCATATTTTCATGTAGTTTCGTTCCATAGTTCCTAATAAATTTCAATATTCAGTTTGGTTACGAGTAATATATATATATATATATATATATATATATATATATATATATATATATACAGTGATGATCATATTTATTGGCACGGTAAAATAAAAGTTAAATTTTGTCTAATAAATTCTAAAAAAGGGATTAAATTAAAGAAAATAACAAAGTATATTATGTATTTTTAACTGGCCTTTCCGATGCAGCAATCGGATTTTAGAAAAAAATAAATAACAAAGGAACAACAAACATAATTGCAAAAAACCCGTTTAGTTTTAATCGCTTTTAAACGCAATTTCAGATTAAATCTTTCTTTTAATCGTTTTTTTTTCTTTCCTTATATCTGGCACATTCAAATTCCGCCGTATTGCTCTTTAATTTCTCCAGCAATATTGTTTTTGTATGCTATCGATTTCTCCTGACGAGATGGTAGCCGAAAGAGCTCTCGAGAAATTCCCGTACATTTTATTCAAACCGTTATATTAATTTTGTACCTCCAAACATTTATTTAAATATCTATATATGTGTGTGTGTGTGTGTGTGTGTGTGTGTGTGTGTGTGTGTGTGTTAATGGCTCTTTTTATGCATTGAAAGTTGTAATAAAGACATATATAAAACCATTTTAATTATTTTTTAAACAGAAACAGAAGTAAACAAAGCAGTATAGCGCCACACAACGTTTGAGCTCATTACTTGTTATGCTGATTGAAAATTATACACAACCAGATAGAATTACAATGGCAATATAAAGTCCATAGCTATCAGGATAATTGATGTGATCCATGTGATCTAGTTAACGGGAATTCAATTAACAGACTTGCTAACGTATAATCTTTCGCTCGATGGATGTGGAAATGGAAAAATCCGCGAAAAACTTCAATTTAGATAGTTCTAATCAGCGTTATATTTAATTACACACTTGCGTTATGATTTCCCCATTGGATTCTCATACAAGATCCGAATTACAACTACAGTAATGATAGTAAAAATAGAATCCAATGAGTATCCATATGAACTAGGAGTGGTGCATCAGCGTTTGTTTTACTAAAGTGCTTTTAACTGCTTAGCGTTGCTAAAATGTACTTATGTCCCGGGATTGAGTTATGTTTGAGAGGAAATTATGTTTTGATTATATCTATGTAGTTTTCTTTACTGTATATTTCAGTTTTTGTTGATTCGACCTTTCTCTAAAATTTATCGAGCATTTAGAGTTCCGCAGAAGAATTCCTGAGTTCGGCAGGATACACCTGAAGATCGAAGGTTATATCGACCGAAACGTTGTGAAAATAACACTCGAAATGAGGGCACTAATCAAATAAACCAAAACCAAAACGGTTCTGAGAAAAGCGACAAAATCACAAGAGAAATTATAGCTAAAAACAGAAAATATGACCACGAGGAATTTGAATAAGGTTTAGAAATCGAAATTAGTGTTGAAACACGTAAGGTCACACCAAGACGTTTACAAGGAATATGAACTGGAATAGATACATTGAGAGCATTGCCAAGGCTGCTGCAAGGAAGGTTGGCTCCCTCTACCGTGCTAGAAAACTACTTACGCTTGACAGTATCCTATACCTCTATAAGGCAACCATTCGCCCATGTATGGAGTACTGTTGTCACATCTGGGCTGGTGCATCTGCTTCTTGTCTCTCGCTCCTGGACAGGGTTCAAAAGAGAGTCGCCAACCTGATAGGTCCTGAACTGTCATCTAGGCTTCAGCCTCTGTCCCATCGACGAGATGTTGCATCCCTCTGCCTGTTCTACAAATACTTTAATGGTGAATGCTCTGACGAACTGCAAACACTTGTACCTCCCCGACGTAACTACCCCCGACAAACCCGACAAGCCACTAAGTCTCATCCCTTTACAGTAGAGATCCCTAGGTGCAAGAAAGCCTTTTACTCCAATAGTTTCTTCCCCAGAACTGTGGGTCTTTGGAACTCCCTTCCGGGATTCTGCTTTCCCAATTGCAATGATATGCAGAAGTTCAAGTGTAATGTTAACAAACATCTTTCTACTCATCTCCCTTCATAATGACCCCGCTAATTAAGTCCGTAATAGTAGCCCCCTGCTTCAAAGTGGCACTGTGCCTTGTTTGGGTTAAAAATTGAATAAAAAGAAAAAAAAAGAAAAAGGGGAAGGTTTAAAGCCATATGGTAACAATGAAATACGCGTATTTTATTTTAAAGAATTAAGATCTTTACATGAAAGGCTTAGGAAAAACCTA
>NC_136511.1:47293822-47316322 GCF_053919585.1 Euprymna scolopes | reverse complement strand
AACTTCATCCTGGTCACGAACTATTTGGCCAAGTTGGGTATCAACACAGTTCCTCACCCTCCCTATTGCCAACACTTTGCTCCCTGTGACCTTTGGTTATTCCCTAAGCTCAAACTAAACCTTACAAGCGGTCGTTATGAGACAATTGACTTCCATGATGTTTTCCAGAAGTTGTTGGAACGGTACAAGAATTGCATTGCAGTTGAAGGAGATTATGTCAAATGGGGACTAGATATTCATGCGTGTACTGTTAATGAAAGTGTCCATACGAAAGTCTCTAGAACTTATTGAAGGCACATCGAGCTCTATTTAACTGGTATATTCTTCCGTTTGATTGAGGTTAAGCCTAATTTTCTATTATGGCATATAAATGCTATTGGAAAAAGACATGCAACCACTTTTCTACTTACAGGAAAACATGTTCCATTTCAATGTGAGATAAATAATAATAATAATAATAATAATAATAATAATAATAATAATAATAATAATAAATATATATGTCTATAATTAAGTATTTATAACAAAAGATATATAAAACACACACATATCGGTTATGCATGTATATGCATGCACACACAAACACACTTATATATATATATATATATATATATATATATATATATATATATATATCTTATTCAACGTATTCTCTAGAGTAGTAATTTCACGGTTATGCATGATGAAGCATAAAAAAGATGTGTTTTTATATTTAATGATATTTCAAACTGTCTTGGTTACAAACTGTAGCAAAATAACAAGGAAGGGTGTTGGAAATCTGACAATTTTTTTTTAGAGCCCAAAAAACAAATTCCCAGTTTTCCAGCATCGTTTTCATGCATCCAGCGTCCATAAACTTCTATGCATATGTACATATTACACACACACACACACACACACACACACACACACACATATATATATATATATATATATATATATATATATATATGCGTGTGTGTGTATACGTGTATATGTATATACAAAATATACATATATGTGAGCAGAGAGAGAGAGAGAGAGAGAGAGCGCGTGTGGTTGATCGGTAAACACGAACAAATCTCAGATGTGAAAATGGCTTCTTTGTAAATTTGTTTTTTGAACCTTTTTCCGTGAAAAATTATTTGTTCCGCAATATTAAGAAGCCATCATCACATCTGGAATTAATTAATGTTTACAACCGCTTGGATTATTACGCACACACACACACACACACACACACACACACACACACACACACACACAAATATATATATATGAACTATGTTCTAAAGCATTTTAATACACATAACCACAGTATATATATACATATATACATACATATATATATATATATATATATATATATATATATACTTCATTTAATCACATAATTAATATACGAAAGTATAATTTTATGGGTAAAGTAAACTTTAAGTATTTACTTCAACAGTGCTCAGTACCTAGGTAGAGCTAGGTAGTAAGTTATAAAAATATATATGGAAATCAAGCTACACAGAATATTTCGCGTTTTATCCACGCTAGGATATATACATATATATCACGCATCGTATTCATAAAACAACACTACTTACACTTTTACATTAAATATACCGTACATGTAAACTTGTCTCATACACCTACGCTAACAGGCTGCATATTTTGTGTTTAGATACACCGCAATACTGTTTTCCGACAGATCGTCACATACTGACAGGCATTATTTTTCCTTCTTTCCTAAAAAGTAGATAAATCTTTTTTTTTAATTACGATTGACTAACATTTTTTATTTATGCACTGATTAAAAAATGTAAAACAAGCGAGTACATGATTGTTAAATAAGAGACCTAGCTTTTGTATGATTTGGAAGTCTTTAATCTGCCTAAAACTTTTGATTTCTTTTTCCTTTCAAACATCTAAATAAACCTTTCTTTTTTTTCTTAACATACAATTGACTAAAATTTATTCTTAATACGCAAAATATTTTTAAAAAATACGATTACGCAATTACTACATTAATTTTGGATGATTTGGAAGCCTTGAAACTGCTATATTTTATCATTTAAAATTAAATACATTGATTAATAAAAAATAAAATGTTAGTTTATTTTACAGTAGATATTGTTTTTGAAAAGAAATAATGCAGTATAAAGTTTTACAATGATTAAATGTGTTTGGTTTTATAATTTACATTTTAAAAACATTGAATAATAAAAATAAAATGCTCGTTTTATTTTACAGTAGATGAACTTCTGTTTACATTAATTGAGTCACCGGTGCCGACCGAACGAGTCCCCTTTAGTGATTGCATAGTTTGAGGATATTTGTACAACTAAACGGCAAACATTTGAAGGCGTTATTTTGAGGGTCGTAATGTCGCAAGTTCGTCGTATACCAGTTGGCTAAGGCGTTTCTCCTTTTTAATCTCTTTTTCTTCTTAGCGTTACACGTTCAAGCCTGTCTACTGTGGCCATTTATTCTTTTCTTTGCCGCCCGCACGGGTACTCGCTGCTATTTATATTTTTTAGAGGGTTGCTTATTTAAAAAAAAAAAATCTCATGGCTCGCACGGGTGATAACTGTTATTACATTTTTGTATTTATTTTTGAAGGCAAATTGTTTCTCTTAATTTCTCAAATTGTATTTTCTTTTGGGTATATACATTGAAAAATGTTTTTGCGTCTATTGAACCCTTATAACTAATATTAAATGTTTGGGTTTTATTTTTACGTGAAAATAGCTCACAAAACATAATAAATTGTATGAAATAAAATATGAATCAGATGCTCTTGAAAGCCAAATTACAACGCAATATTACGAAAATAAACAAATATTTTACCTGTTTGAAATTAATAATTTAAATATATAAAATCATTACTTTCAAACAAGTAACAGATGTTTTTATTTTCGTAATATTGCGTTGGTATTAGGCTTTCAAACGCATCTGATGCATATTTTATTTTATTCAAATTAAATCAACGCTTCTATAACGGAACTCACACCCCTGACATAAATCGTTTATGCCTAATATCCACAAATTTTATTTCCTTTTATGAATATACTAGCAGCCCAGCGTTGTCCGGGTGTTTGCAGGTGTATGTTGAGCAAAAAAAAAAATACGGTAGTAGGAAGGCAGGCTCGAACCCGTATCGCAAAAGAGGAAAAGAACGGGAAAAACCTGACGTCTTTGCTGTTACGAGCACCGCCAAACGGGAAGTGACGTAGGTTTTAATTAAGGCTAGACAATCGAAAGAAGAGGATGACTTTCGAAAATATCGGCGAAAAGAGCGACTCCCTCCCCCTGTAGAAAAGTGGTCAGTTGAAGGTGAAGATATTAATGTTTTTAGCCAATTTTTCGATATTTGTCCTCTGAACGGTCGTACTTCAAAACGATACTGTCGACTTTGTTGAAAGTTTTAGGCAGACATGCAAACATACATACATACATACATATATTGGTAACTCAAATTTTCGACTCAAACCGATTAAAAAGCTTGCCCTATCTCTGAATACTCTTTATCTAAAATATCAAATGTTTAGACCAGAAATTGTGTGAGTAATTTGGTAGAGACCGCAGAAGTTCAATTTCTTTCAATTTGACCCCTGTTATGACCTCTTAACATGTGTTGCTTTGGGCTCAAATCAAGTTATTAAGTTAGATCCATGTCCAAGGAACCAATATCTGAAATTTCCAGTGTTTAGACCCAAAATTGTCGGAGGAGTTTGGTAGAGTTCTCAAAGGTCAAATCGTTGAACTTTAACCCTTTAGCAGCCAAATTTCTGGCCGAAAACCGATCACATCGATTTTCCGAAATCTCAGTAACCTGTATATCAAATTTCGAGTCTGTAGACTAAAAATTGACAGAGTTAAAAATGTACACAGACAAATACACTGACACGTTCACTTTTATAGATATATAGATGGATAGATAGATAGATAGATATATTGCAAAATGTCTGCAAACAATATTTCTTGCAAAATTATAAAAAATTCTGTTTCCGTTTCCGTTTTCTAACATTAAAATTTAAAAAAGGTTTACATTGTTACGCATTATAAGTGTTCTATTTATATAAACAAAAAGTCTGTATGTATTGTTTAAAATAAATAGTAATTGTTTATTATTTTAAGAAAATTTTCTATTATATTGTTTCATTTTTTGCTTACTTAAAACTGCCACTTTCTGAAATACCGTTTACATGTTTACATGTTAACGTGCTGGTGACTACAGGAATTTAGTTCTTTTTAGTGATAGAGTGTTCAAGAGTATTTTGCCACCTAACCATCAGTCTTGCCAACAAAAATACCATACTCTAAACCATATCCTGAACATGCCCGGTACCATACCTTGCCGCCACCACCAAACTGTGTTGTTCGTTTATAGTATTTGCGCGTGGGAATCCTGACACTGATTATCAAAGTTACATTTCGGACACATTTTGTAACAACCCAACAACCACTCACAAAATAGGGGGTCTATTCCGTAAGCCGTTCTAAACATAGAGAGGTTTGGAGTGTCCATTCCAAAAGCTGTTCTTAACATTACGAAGTTGGGGATGTCTATTCCGAAAGCTGTTCTTAACATAAGGAGATTGGGGGTTGGGCAACAACAACAACAGTTGTACTGTAATTTTCACGTGCGTGGGGGGGACATGCTACCGCAGATTAACGGGTACTATTAGTGTATATATATATATATATATATATATATATATATATATATATATATATATATATATATATATATATTAACCAAAGTTAAGTCTTATACAACTTAACATCAGAAATATATTTAAGAATTTCATCGTCGCATGAGCAGAAGGTCCCAGCATATAAAATCAACAAGGGCGTTTTTAATAAGACACGCGCGCGTTCAAAATGAACGCTTGTGTACATAGCACAATTGAACTATTGTACTTGATTTTGGCATTTTAAATTTTAACTGAAGTCCTTCTATAAAAATAATTTCAGAAAATTAACAGTGTTCTTTACAGTGCAATGTGGACTACAATGGGTTGTGGATTAAATCACTGCGGGGAGATTTCTCCCAGTGCACTGCAGTGGGTTCCTAACTAGAGCAGGCGATCGATAGATTTGATTGAAAAATGGGCAATTTTATTGATTTCGATGACAATAAAAGTATATTAAATATTGGAACATTTGTTGATTATTATTCAATCCCGAGCAACGTCGATCTTCGCTGCTAGTATCTATCTAGCTATCTATCTATGTTCAATTATATTAATTCACCTTTGTGTGTGCATGTGAATTCTTTCCTTAGAGACTCGGAAACGGTTGAACAGATTTTCTTTAAAATTAACAGAACTTCAGTGTATAAGTCTTGGAGTGATCTTAGTTAAGTTTTTTTTCGGAATACCCCACCTGATAATTACCGATAATCAATTATCGAAACCGTTATTTTAATTTATTATCGACAAAGCCATTTTTTCATGTTGCCGCTTAGCAACAATGACAGAACAACAGACCGTGAAAATTCTACTTTGGTTAAGTTGGTAAGTGTGTTTTTTTTTGTTTTTTTTGTATAACGTGGTCTTTAGTTTCAAACTCCGCACGTAAATTTCTTAATTTTTTTTATTAATTGCAAATAATTTTATAAGACTTGAAAATTTACGTGTTTTGGGGGTTTTTTTTGTTTTTTTTTTTTTTGTTTTTTTTGCCTGACGTCTATAAGGTTCAAGCCCCGGACGTACATTTCTTAATGTCTTCTTTTTCGTTAATTGGAAAGAAGTTTATATAAAATAATTTTATAAAAGAAACAGTAGGTTTTCTAGAGGGCAATATAAAATAACATGTATTTTGGACTAAGTTGCTGCCCTCACGAATTTCGATAACAATAAAAAATATATGAGTGTTAAATATTCGTTGATCATCATTCAATCCCGGGCAACGTCTGGTCTCAAGATTGCAAACAAAAGAGGGAGAGGCTATTGGTAGATTCAAGGGGGAGAGACTATCCAATCCAAGACGGGGAGACTATTAGTAGATGCACCAGCCCAAATTTGGCAACAGTAATCTTCATAGACAAATGGTGGACTTATAAAGGTACAGGATACTCTCAGGTGTGAGCGATTTCCTAGCACGATAGAAGGATTCCACCTTTTTTGCAGCAGCCTTCGCAATGTCCTCAATGCATTTGTTCCCGTTCATATTTCCTGTGAATGTTAAGCTGAGTAGTTAGAAGGAAGAATTCTCAAGTAGGGCTAGGGCTAGGGTTAGGGTTAATTGTCATGGATATCGGTAGTTAGAGAGGTATTTTGTAATTGTTACAGGAGAAAAGCTGAGTCTTACTAGCATTAAATGTCACCATCCATTTATGTCCCTCTTCAACTACGGTCTGGAGGTCATTTTCTAATGATTCAGAAATTCTCTTGGATTTGTGTCCATCCATTCTTCCCTCATGCATGTTTTACAGCGTTGTATCATCAGCAAATATACCATCTCGGACTCAATATTATCGGGGACGTCATTGATGAATGTCAGGAATAATAGTGGTCCAAGGATCGACCCTTATTAATTAAAATATAATATTTATGTGTATTTTACGACCAGGCAACGCCGGGTGACTTGCTAGTAAAAGACCGGATGTTATGCGTAATAAATTATTTGTGTGTAAAGTTTTGTTTTAGCTAGTGTGAAATTTCTTTTTATATGAAGTTAGTTCTTACTCTCGATTAAATCTTCTATCTTTAAAAGACCCCCCCCCAAAAAAAAAAAAATAGATGGAATATTGTTGCCACACCTGGGAAAGGGCTGATCAGAACAGCCGTTCCTGCCACGGCAAAGACCGTCTTTTGAATCTAGAGGAAAATATCCTTTCCTCTTTCTACCTTTTTCTCACAGAAGAGACGTGAAGCTTTATCTCTGCTTTATCACTATCTTCATGACAGGGGTTTAAGAATAAATACGCTATATTAATTATATTTTTAAAATAATATATATATATATATATATATATATATATATATATATATATATATATATACCGCTCCCCATGTGGGGGTACCAAATTGGGTAAAAGGGAAAAATATTCCCAACTCGCATTAAGATAAAAATGCACTTTCGTAAATAATTGAATTCATTTCAAAACATATCGCTAAAACCAAAACAAACATATATATATATATATATGTGTGTGTGTGTGTGTGTGTGTGTGTGTGCGTATATAGCAACATCTATCTATCTATATATATATATATATATATATATAACAAACATATACATATATATATATATATATATAAAAGTGAAAGTGTATGTCTGTGTGTCTGTGTATCCCTGTGTCTGTGTGTGTGTCCATTTCCCTACGCAATAACTCTGTCAATTTTAAGCGTACATACTCGAAATTTGATATACAGAGTACTGAGATTTGGGAAAATCGATGTGATCGGGTTTCGGCCAGAAATTTGGCTGACAAGGAGTCAAAGTTCAACGATTTGACCTTTGAGAACTCTATCAAACTCCGCCGACAATTTTGGGTCTAAACACTTGAAATTTTAGATATAAGTTACTTAGACACGGATCTAACTTAATAACTTGATTTGAGCTCAAAACAATAAATTTTAAGGGGGCATAATAGGGGTCAAAGTTAATAAAATTGACCGCTTCTTTTTTTTTTTTTTGCTCAACATACACCTCCAAATACCCGGGCAACGCCGGGCACCCAGGCTAGTATATATATAATTTCCTGTGTCTACATAAAATGCTATGAGAGTATATATTTTATGTATCGATTTGCAATATTTAAATCAATAATACTCAATACATTAGTAGTTCTAGGAAGTAAGTAATGAAAATATATGTCAATTAAGCTACACATAACTATCCACGTTTCATCCCTGTAACGCATTGTGGGATTAAAATGCACATTACCTGATGTTTGTATCAACAAATAATGGTTCCTGAATTTCACTTTTTAAGAAATAATTTAAAAACCTTTTTTTTATAACATCTCATTTGAAACTTCAAATATTTTAGATTTGCGTCATTGTTTTTCACTCATCAGTCCCAATTAAGCAAGACTATTTGAATTTGAATGTCTTCAGAATATGTAACCTTAAGTCTTAAACTTTAGATATTTTCTGAAATCAAAATCATATAACAGATTTGATGAAAAGCAGAGTAAGGATTCTGGGCATAAGTTTTAATAACAGTATACATACATATATATATATATATATATATATATATATATGTGTGTGTGTGTGTGTGTGTGTTTAAATATATATAATATATTATATATATATTATATATATACAACTATTTCATTTACTCACATAAAATTAATATACGAAAGTATAGATTTATGCGTAAACTTTAAGTATTTACTTCGAAAGTGCTCAATACGTAGGTAGAGCTAGTTAGTAATTTATAAAATATATATTGCGATTATGCTACACTGAATATTCGGCGTTTCATCCACTATAGGATTCGTCAGGCTTATGCGCGAATTCTGTGGTTGTTTCTCGTTTTTATATATGTTGAGGATTTTAGTTAGTCAATCAGCTTTCTAGTATTCACCGCGCCCCTTCCTATCGGCCAATGGGCATGCATTTTATCGAACAAAGGATCTGTTTTAGATCTAGGTTAGTGGTTTAAGGCAGACGATTTTCATCATTTCTGCTCTTTTTTATATATAAATATACATATGTGTACACACATACATGCACACATACATATATATATGTATGTGTGTGTGTGTGTGTGTGTGGTTGTTTATGTATATTCATGTTTATTTAATTTATTTATTTGTTTGTTTTATATTGTTTTTGTTAGTTTTAAAGCTATTTTGTATCGCTATCCTAGAGTAAGTTTTATTTTGTGAACACAGTTGTTTGCTATTTCTCGTCTACAGTTTAATAGATTTTGGGGTTCTTTAAAGTACAGCATAGCAAATTTTTCATGAAGGCATAATTTACATGGGTCGTCTAAATGTCTGCACGTGGTAGCTTGTCTTATTATTTTCCATTCGACTACCGGCGAATGTCCGCTTTTTTTGATTTCCCAGTATTTATTCGCTAATGTTGTTTTTATACGGTGTTTTTTTTTTTATTTTGGAATGTACTTTTGTGGTTATAGTATCGGGTTTTGAAATCTAAGGAAGTCATGCCTACGTAATATTTCTTGTTATTCGGGTTTTTCTTTCGCAAATATTGTTGCTTGATAAACTACGCTATATATATATATATATATATGTATGTATGTATGTGTGCATGTCTGTGTGTACACATATGTATATTTATATATATATATATATATATATATATATATATATAAGAGCAGAAATGAGGAAAATCGTCTGCCTTAAACCACTAACCTAGATCTAAAACAGATCCTTTGTTCGACAAAATGCATGCCCATTGGCTGATAGGAAGGGGTGCGGTGGATACTAGAAAGCTGATTGGCTAATTAAAATCCTCAACATATAATAAAAACGAGAAACAACCACAGAATTCGCGCATAAGCCTGACGAATCCTATAGTGGATGAAACGCCGAATATTCAGTGTAGCTTAATCGCCATATATATTTTATAAATTAATATATATATATATACATATATATACATATATATATATATATAATTATTAAATACCAAATACTAAAGATACTACTGTTTCATCCTTTCGGGAATCATCAGTGCAGGGTGTCAGGATTAACACACATCATATATATATATATATATATATATATATATATATATATATATATATATATAGTGAATAAATGACAAAAACTATATTCCAATTTTCATGATATTGACAATCTTATAATTTATTCCTTTGATTCAGTTAACATTTACAATTCTTGACAGAATATATATATATATATATATATATATATATATATATATATATAAACTTACATTTGTGTAGGAACAAGGTAAAGAAATGAAACTGATGAAACCCGAAGGCAACACATGGTTGAGAAATAAAGATGATGTGATTAAACATCCAGCAAGAAGAAATTCTTCGCAATAGCCAGTTCTTACCCCCTGCAATGTCTTGCAACGCATGTAAAGGATTGTCTCAACCTACTAATATTTTCGTCTTCTTTTTATGAGTTGATTGATGTGTCTTCTGGCCAAAATCAGTTAGCTCTGTCAAAAACAGTTCCAAGAACACATCGTCTAGTAATTAAGCCGCGAAAAGGACCTCACTACACACACACGATCACACGCACACATACATAAACACATATGCACAAACTCGCACGCATAAAAACAAACATACATATGCCGATTCGCTGTTTCTTCAGAAATAATAACGATCTGGTTACGTTTTTTTCTAATGTCGTCAATTACACGTACGTGATTTCGTAAGTGACTCTTTAACCCATTCAGGACCATGCTTAAGAAAGATTAACGTGTTGGTTTACGTTGCCTTTGGATTTCTGTATATCAGTACAGTTTTAATATATACGTATATATATATATATATATATATACATACACACACAAATACATGCTGAAAAACACATACTAAGATATAAATATGTACAAATTACACATACATACATAAGCAGATATACATATACACGTATACATATATGAATACAAGCTCATACATACATATATGTGTATGCATATGCAAAGCTACACACAGATGCGTACGCTTGCATACTTGTATATATGCTCACACATATAGATATATGTGGAGGTATACATCCATATACACTTAGAGATAAACACTCATACGTATATACAGGCATCTACATGTACATATGCATACACTTACATATATGCATGCACGGGCACGCACGTAAATAAATATATAAACATGCACATATATACACACAAACACACACACATACACACACACACATGTATATATATATATATATATATATATGTTTCTTATCGTTGAGCATTTTCAGTTGTAATAAAGTCGGTCAGATCATAATATAATGATTAGATCATTCTCACAGACGTTAAAAAACATTTAAAAATAAATGTTTAAATTTCAACAGTATTTCTCGCGTTTAACGATGGCCGAATGGATTTGGTCCTTGCTAATGGAGTCAGAAATCGCTTTTGTAACCGGGTTCGAATCGGTCGACTGGTGTTAGTCGTTACACTCTGTGTTACACGAATGACCCGGTCTAAGCCGGGTTGACATGCTAGTATATATATATGTGTAAAGGTGTATATACATATATGTATGTTCATGAATTAAAATGTGGCACGCGTCTGCCGATGAAATGTCAGAAATTGACAAACTAAATGGGAATTGTTTCAATATTTCTCACAAATATAAACAAACTTTTTTTTTTGTTTTGGAAAATGTAGCAGAAAGGAATCTGGTTATGTGGATGTTTTGAAAAGATTGACAGGAAAAAGTGACAGAAGGAAAAAGATTGCAGTTGGAGATTTGATTGTCAACCGAGTGGACGCCACGATAATTCTCTCTGTCGCTCCCCCACTTTCTCTCTATCTCTCTCTCTCTCTCTCTCTCTCTCTCTCTCTCTCTCTCTCTCTCTCTATTTACCATAAGCAAGAACAACAGAAATAAAAAACGGACTGTTGCTTACACCAATGATTGTTATGTTTTGAATTCTTAAAAAGGGTTTATAATATAACACCTGCACTGATGATTCCCGAAAGGATAAAACACTAGTGTCGGTGGGTATTTAATTATTATAGTAGATAATTACAGGCTGATGAAGATAATTTAATGTAGCGTAAGCAATGCCGGGCGATGCTGATAACTTTGCAAGCGTAGGATACATTAGTTGTTTGAAACGAAATTCTAGTTGAAATAAATTTTTATATAAATATAAACCAGAAAGATAATGTTTAAAGAAATAGTATAAACAAAATGGGTTTTAGAAAGATTTGATCTATATTATTAATAAAAATTCTAAATGTTTATTTATGTGTGTGTCTATATACCAATAAAACTTTCGAACGGATGCACCGAATTGAAACATTCTTTTCCCCCCTGAAAGGTGTGAGTCCCTAGATTGTCTTTATCTATGTATGGCTCGTAACGAACAACGCCGAGTAACACAAAAAGCTCGAAATAGGGGTTTGGGGGCCATTTCATAAACTTGTCGAAAAAGTTATCTGCCCATGTCAACAGAATTTAGCACTGTTTGTATACGGTCGTGGTAACATCTCATGGCACACGGACAGGACTTGTGGCGCAATGGATAACGCGTCTGACTCCGGATCAGAAGATTCCAGGTTCGAATCCTGGCAAGTTCGTAATAATTTTAACCATCATTTTATCCAACGTTTACTCATTATCCTTACCGTTAGTTAGGGTATTTGGGGGGGGGTATGTATGGGGATTTCCCATACTCCGAGTTCACAAGGTAAGCGTTGATGGTTAGACGATGTTGTGTGTACTCACTTTTGTGTTTGATTCGGCGTTGTGTTTGCCGACGCGGCGCAGCCGCCAGTACTAATAATAATTTAAAAATAGTCTATCATCTAGAGTCCCACGTACTCTGACGTAGAGGTTATTTAAGATGACGTGTATCTGAGAATGAAACGTGGAGATTCCATTAGTAAAAAGGTTGGATTTGGGGCGCTGACAAGAGAAGTTTGGTTTCTCCGAACGACCAGGAGGCGGGTCGAATTCAACAGACTGGAAATATGAATAACAGCGGTGCTTGCAGCTTCAAGAAGAAAGAGACTACTGGTGTAAATATTATTTCATCGATAATTTCTGTGTTGGTATTTTTCTTCGGAGAAGTTCCAGGTCCGATGGTTCAAACAGGTGAACCAAGAGCCGGCTGAATGGAACCTATCGGACAAGATGGCATTGCCTCCTTCAATGTTTTGCAATCTGCATGTCTTATGTATACTCTCTTAAATATTATACACACGTTGATGGTAGTACCAGAGATTAATATACAGTTATATATACACACACAAGCCCAAATATATCTACCGACGTTTTAAACCCCGACTATATATAACATTAGAACAGCAGGAAAAATACAATTACTTTGACATAGAAGCGAAAGGTTCAAATTAGCGTACCAAGATGATAGAAAAATTCGCAATGAATATATACACCGAGTTATGAAAATCTTTAAAACATTTACAAACAAAAACAAGTAAACTGCCATTAACCAATGATAATATACGGTTTTGATATTGTTGAGTAAACACAAACTGATAATATAACGAGGAAAATGTTGACACTATATCGAATTTTTTATCCATTTATTCTTCTCGGCGATTTCACGTATTTCGATGGCAACAGAAATAATAAGAATGTGAAATATTCGTTGATTATCATCCAATCCCGGGCAACGCCGGGTCTCTCAGCTAGTTCTATATATTATTTAATTTATTGGAATTCTCATTGTTATCCCCATCTTCTAGTAATTGTTTTACATTTCGGCCAATTAATATTTGTTTATTAAAAGAAATCAGCACAGGATCGTTCATTCTAACCCCATGTTTTGAATTTCATTTTCTGTAAAGTGGATTATTTCTCTTTGATATATGTATATATATATATATATATATATATATATATATAATTTTTTTAATTGGGATGAACAGTAGGATATTTTAATTAAAACTCAAATATGAACAGATAAAATTATAGAGGAATAAAAGGCGAATCAAATGAGGTATAGGTTGTTTAAATAGTTACATTCAATTTGGCCTAAATTTGCGGTTTTTGGAAAATGTTAACCGCGAACTTTCTTTTTGGAGCCACTACCCCTTAAGAAGACAAAACTGAAGTTGACCTGCCAGGACACTATATGTACAAATGTAGACAAATTTTGGCATATTTTATTGGTTTAAAAATTTAGGTTCTTTTTTACCTATTGTTATACAATTTGAACCAAAGAATAGTATTAGAATCTTCAAAAAGCCTGCAAATTATTTGTAGTTTTGACCCATATAACCACAGATATGAGCATTTCAATATTCAATTTGGCTACCAATATATATATATATATATATATATATATATATATATATAGTGTAAGATGTTGTTGTTGAAAATTCAAAGACTCACGTTTTCTTTTTAAAAAAATAATTATATATATATATATATATATATATATATATATATATATATAGTGTAAAATTTTGTTGAAAATTCAAACACTCACGTTTTCTTTTTATAACATTCGTTTATTTCCTGGATATTTTCCATTACAGCTGTTTCATTGATGAGTAGGCAATTTTACGATTTATGTTTCCATAAAAATATCATGTCCCCATCAACTTCTTCAGATGTTTATCCATTAGATTTTTACAATAAAAGGTATATTTTTAACATGCTGAACATCGTATTTGGGTAAAAGGATTTCCAAATACATGCCTCCTCATTTCTTCCATCTTATATATATATATATATATATATATATATATATATATATATATATATATATACAACCATGAATATACTACCTTTTTGGCAATATTATGAGTTCCAAAACAAACTAAGGCTCTTTTGTATACGTCATATATTTGTTTATTTTGTGTTCGATGCTTTTGCACAAATTCAATTCTTCCAAGCTACCATTAAGTTCAAAATGTTATTTTCGAATAAATGATTCCCGAATTTGAGAGAAAAATTCCCCGGGTTCGAAAGGTACACTTGAAGAACATCGGAGGTTACGACGGCTTAAACGTTATGTGAATTACACTTAAGGTAAAAAACTAGTCCGAATAATTCAAATGAATGAACTCCTTTCTGTCTCGAAAGACAATGGATATCCTCTGTAAGAGTGCCCGTGCGTGTACTTGTGGAGCAATGGTTGCACATTCCGCCACCACGTTTTTTTTTACACAGTGATCACCACTTATCAAGGCCCGGAAGCCACTCAGGGATAAGGGTTATTGCAAGTACATTACGTTAGTGTGAAGATTTGATGAAGTGTTTACTTAAGGGGGCGGTTCATTAGGAATTTGTTAACATTGGACTTGAAGATATCCAAGTTGTAGTCCGGTTGGAAGCAGGCAGACGGAACAGAGTTCCACAGGCGTGCAGTTCTAAGAAAGAAGCTTTGTTCATGGAATCCGCGTTTTGATTTAGGCACAGATATAGAGTGGAGGAAATTTCTCACAGTGGATTCAGCTAGACAGGTGTTTTTCGTGAAAGATTGGCGAGGGGGGACAGAGATTGGAGTTCAGACGAGCACCTGCCATGGAAATAACGATAAAACAAGGATAGGCTCGCAACGTTTCTTCTGTGGGAGAGAGGTTGCAGGGAAGAGAAAAGGACATCCTCCACTAAGCCACGAAGTCTATTTTGTACTCTGTCAAGGCAGGATAGACTGTTTTTAGCAGCTCCTGTCCAGATATGGCAACAGTATTCCATCCTTGGACGTACTTGGCATCTCCCCTGAATCGGCACAGCCTAATTAAATTTGCAATGAGAAGTCCAGGGCGAATGGAAATATTGTTGATATAAGCGGAAAACACACCTAGTACATTGTATTCCCAAATAGTTACTCATTTTAGAATTTACCAGGCTCAACGATGCTTAACCTCGGTGATCTGATGAGAATCGGTGTGTCAACGTGATCATGCCGTATTTATAATCCAAATAATGCAATATTAATTATGAATTACAGATAAAAGATTTGCGACTAAAGTGGAATTCAGAATTCTATCGATATTATGAAGAACCGGATTCAATGCAATATTCGTGTTTCTTATTTGATCCGAGTTTTTTGTTTTTTGTTTTTTTATTGTTGAATAAAGATTTTTCATTTATTCGAATATATGTTTCATGTTAAGTAAAGAGTTGTTCAAATTCAACAGATCATTATCATGGAATAATAGACGTTAATTAAATGGGATTTGAAATAAAGAAGATTTTTTCTAACTATTATACAACTTTTCTATGATTTTTCTTCTGAAAAAGAAATCTACTTTAAAATGATTTACGATAACCGCGCGTGTATACCTATGCGCATGCGCATGGCTACAATAGGAACAGAAGGCACATGATTGGCTAAATGTGTAACGGTTCCGGTTTGATATTACCAATGACTTGTTCAAATTAATTCCAAACACAGATGGGCGTTCAAAAGCAATTCCTCCTATTTTTATTCCACTCAAATAAATGAAAGGAAATTTCAAATTGTATTGTTATGATGACTGAATTAATGCATTCATGGCCTGAAATTTTCATCTCTCTGTTGCAGATATTAACAGAGTAAACTCTAAGTAAGCAACCTCTATCATGGACGTACGTTAGAAGCGGGAATGTGTGTCACTGAATACCTTACAAAAGTGCATTGAAAATAATGTTGTCTATGCATAGAAACAAATTCTGGAACAGAAAAGGTCTTTTAATAGTACAACTCCAATTGTTGTAGCTCTAAACCTTTTGAGTTAAAAAAAATAGGAGACTTTACTTTTAGAATAGCCCTCGTATAAGAAAGCATGCTCCGGATGTCCATGCACAAGCATCGTTCATGATTGCATTGTGAATGTAGGTGAATATGTAGAAAAGTTAATCCAGGGGTACAAATGATATCTCGTTTAATTTTACCATCTCTGTCTTTGTAGCTCTTCAACATTTTCAGTTAACAATAGAAATATTTTTGGAATGACCTTTGCATATTGTTTTTTGAGTTAGTTATTTCTAACACTCTTTTTTTTTTGGTTTATAGAAAAGAACCATCTTTGTAGCAGAACAACCTTTCATTTTTTTTAGACAGAGGCAATTAAAAACTAACAAGTTATTGCATTCCGAAACAGAATTGGAAAGTGTTGGTCATCTGATATCAAGTTGCAAAGTTCTTCTAGGGGACGGCTACTATACAGCGAGACATGATGGAGTATGCAAGTACCTCCACTGGATCATCTGTAAAAAATTAAACATCCAGTATAGCAGCAAGTCCTGGGAACATCAACCTGAAAAAACAGTTGGAAATGATTTATATACCATACATTACGACCATGTAATCCCTACAGCCACCTACCTTGAAAATGCTGCTGTGAAACCTGACATAGTTATATGGAATAAGTCAGAGAGAGTTGCAACCTTGATTGAAGTGAGTGTTCCTAATGATGGCGGTCTTAACAGAGCTGAAAGAGAGAAACAGACCAAATACCAAGGTCTCATGTATGATATGAAAAGAAACTGGAACCTAAAGGGGATATCGACATACCAGTTATCATAGGTGCCACAGGACTTATGAAGAAGAACCTGAAGTCCTACCTAACTAATATTCCTGGTGAACCAAGTGCAAAAGAGATTCAGACAATTGCACTTAAGGGAACAGCGAGGATACTAAAAAGAGCTCTCGGTTGGTTTCAATAAAAAAGCGAGGCAATGTTGGCAGCTGGTTTGGCTGCCCCATATCCGGCATTACAATCTTCAAAGGAAGAAAAATAAAAAAATAAAATAAAATAAAAAAATTATATTCAATTATAATAACAAATACAATAAAAGGTAATACTTATGTCGGTTTGAGGATTGGCAGTTTCCAAAATGGTTGTCTTGGAGATGTTCTTTTTGTTGAAGAAAATTAGGAAACAGAAGTTAGGCGAAGTGTTTTTATTCCTTTCAGTAAATTTTGTTTTGAGCTCCGCTCGTTCTTTTTTTTTTTAGCTCTGTCGACCAGGAGGTTTCTTTTTAGTATTTATATATAACCTCTCCGCAAGTAATAGTGGGTAATAAAGTCACTTATGCAAATTTCCTTAAAAGTCTTGTTACGAATATTTCCAATAATGAGGACTAATGATTCAAATAGACTGTTGGCGCAGTGGGTGAAGTACATGATAAAATTCAGTTGAAAGTTTCACTTTTCTGGAGCTAGAAGGTTCAATGCTTAGTGCAGGTGGTACTCAATATATAATTGGGAATTACTTAGTGACTTTTACCTAGTCATAGCCAACGGGACGAGAACATGCTACCCCCGTGAATTAAATAAAGGGTTCATTTTTAGAATTCTCTGCGCATTTCCGAGTTCGACAGAAAGATTCCAGAGTTTCACGAAATACACCGAAATGTTCTAGATATTGTCCGCAAGATAAGATAGGTAATCAGCATAATTCAAATAATACGGGCTATGTCTAACTTTGCGTATTCATTTATAACTAATAATATTAGAAATCTAATATATAAAAGACACTATTCGGTCTGTCTGTCTGTCTCCATAATTTCGAACTATCTCTTAGATCCGAAACTAGAAGTCGCAGAGCGGCGCTAGGGGCTCAAATGATAGGATTTTTATGGACCGTTCTCTAAGAGTTTTTAGCCGGTTAAAATAGTTTTTAAAGGATCAAAAACGGATCAAAATTGAAAAAATCGTTATACATTTTGTACATTCATCTAATTTTTTTAAATTCAGTTCATATGCATGTTGCGTTTGTACAGTGGTAACGTCACCAGCTTTGAATTATATAATTTTACTTTCCGTTTCGATTCCAGCTGATGGTAACCAAATAATTTTTATTTTTTAACTTTTGAAATCAGGACTCTACAATAATGTATACAAACTCTGGACAAATTAAAATATCAAATTTAAGAGTATTTTACACCCGAGCAAGCCGAGTGCCTCGCCTGCTCCGCTAATCTTATTTCTAAAACTCACTATGTGAGTTTGTCTGCTGCCTCTCTCCATATTTTCAAACTCTATCTCAACCACGGGGCCTCAAATGATTGGATTTTTTATGGAATTTTTTTACGGGATTTTATACGGTTTTAGACGGTTTTAGACGGTTTTATACGGTTTTAGACGGTATAATTGCGTTGACATACCGGTTCTCATCAGATCAGCAAATTTAAGCAACGTTGAGCCTGGTTAGTACTAGATTGGTGACCATTTGGGAATTCTAGGCGCTGTATGTGCTCTCCGCCTATCTATAGTATATATACATATATATGCTAGGGGGTTTTCAAAAAGTAATTCCTTCTGCTTTTATCAATCCCGATTGCATCAAAGAGGATTATAAATTGCATTGTTATGTTGAGTGAACTTGTGCATTTACGGCCTAAAAGTTACTTTTCTTTGGTGTACGATTCTAAGAAAGCAACCACTGTCATGGGCGTGTGTCATTGAATTCCTGAAAAAAAAAGTGCATTTAGAATATTTGTGGTTTTGTATAAAAGTAAATTCTGAGACAAAAATGGTCGTTCGTGTTATGGTATCATTTCAGTCTTCGTAGCTCTTCAACATTTTGGGGTTAAAAATAGTATGTTTTACTTTTGAAACCACCATAACGTGGCAAAACGCTTTCCGTAGTCCCATGCACGCGCATCGTTCAATTGATTTTTCCCCAGTACTCTAACCACTGCGCGACGGGTCCTTGCGGTCAGCTCTAATACACATTTTAGGAGCCTTAAACCTATTTTAATTTCTATTTGTAAATATCACCATTTATTACAAATTATTACTAATTATTACTAATTATTACTATATATTAATGTATATCTATCTCTATACTTATTACTTGTATATATTAATGCTTTTACTTATTAATTGTATATATTATCTATTGTTTATAATTACTGGTTCCCATATCGTATTGAATTTTATACTAGGTCTACTTAGCAGTTGGTTATTCCCAAGCATATGTGCTGCTTCTTTCAGTCGTCTTACTCTCCGCCGTTCTTCTCTGTCTATAGTTTTTACTTCATCCCATAATGGTAGATGGTTTCCATTTACTTTCCAGATATGGTCAGCTATACCTGACTTTTCATTCTCTCCACGTACTACGGCTTTTCGATGTTCTTCTAACCGTACTTTCAACGGACGAAACGTTTTACCTCTGTATAGTCTTCCACATTTACATGGGATTTCATAGACATAGTTCTTAGTCATGATTTTTTCTGTAGAGGCTTGACTCTCACAAGCTGTTTCCTGAAAGTTTAATCACTCCTGAATACTAAACATTTTATCTGTTATGGAAATATTTAGAACGCACAGACTTCCTTTCGGGTCCATGAAGCAATAGCTGCAAGATGCATCTCAAGATGGCTTTATAAGCCAGGAAACTCACCTCGAGCGAAAATCGAAATATATTGAATAGATATGGAAATTCCTAGGCACCGTATACACATAGTTGTCTGGATTTAAGTGGATTTCCTGAATGCAGCCTATATTTACTCCAAGATGTTGAAGGTCCAAACGAACTCGAAATTTGCGAGTAGTAGCACTCAGATCTCAGACATAAACACTAGTTTTATTAAAAGCCATTCTTCTGTTTGAAACTAACATTGAGGGGGTTAGAGCATCGATAGCCCGTCTCAGTGATCTTTTTCTTACCTCAGTGCTGATGAGATGGTCCAAGGACAAATCAACGATACAGTACAGGATGGTTAGTTTTACTGTTCTATACAAGGACAGGTTGAACTAAAATGAAAACTTAATACATTTTTTTAATTTTTATTTTAAGGTGAGGATTTTGAAAATATGCAGCACCGATATAGTGTCAAAGACACAATTTGCTTCCCCTAACATTCTCCATTCCCGCTTTCGATTCTTTTCAGCTACGATAAATTGAGATTAAAGGAAGATTTCTCAACTTAGAATTTAAAAAAAAATGTATCAAAAAAAAAAAGATTACGTAAATTTTAAATTGTAAGAACAATATAACTATATATTGTAACAATAAATAGCAATATTTAAAACTCACTTTTATCAACAAACGTGAAGAATGGCTATCCAAAACCAAACATTGCTATTTTTCTGTTTAAAATCTTCGACCCTAGATTTTTTTATAAACACAACACAGACATTGAACATTGCTTTTATAAACACAACACAGACATTGAACATTGCTTCACCTCTTTCCGTTCCGTTATAATTCTGTGCCACTGTGTGTTGTTGTTTTTTTTTGTGGTCTTTTTGTTTTTTTTTTCTCCGCTTCACATTTTTTTTACTTGACGGCTCACCGCTAAACAAGGCCCGGAGTTCATAGCAGGATAATAGTTAAGTGTTAGGTAGATGGTGAGACGACATGATCAGTAATGGTGGAACTTGAATAAGGTTTGATTATTTAAAGGAACAGCTCAACAGGAAGTTGTTTACATTAGATTTTTAAGTGATCATGCTTTACTAAGTTTCTAAATGATCATGCTATACTAAGTTTTTAAGTGATCATACTATACTATCTAAGTTTCTAATTTTTCACCTAAATTGGAATCGCTAAAAATAATTCTCCAAAACTTCCTCATTCCTTTATTTCAGTTAGAAGTTGTTATGTTTTAATATTAAGGGTAGGATTTCAAACAAGAAACGCCACAGTCAAAATATAAATACAGAAAATTAAAATGTCTCCGTAGAGGAAACGTTTTTTTTCCGAAAATTTACGAGGAAAATTGCAAAGACGATTTCTAATCTATAAAATTATAAAACTCAAATGACCTTATAACGACGAGTGATGTAACCCACTTTCCGGTTTACGGCATCCGGTTGTGCATGCACGCATAAACATTAACCCATAACAACGTAATCAAATAAACACAAATCGTTTCTTTTGCAGATTTGGACCTACGCACTGAAATATTAACGTTATTATTTCGAAATTATTATTTAACATGTGAAGAGTGGGGGGGTTGCAACTATTCCTTATTACAACTATACTGTCGCTATTTTCTTACAACTAAACTACTTTAACCCGTTGACAAACATAAGAACAATTGTAGTAATGCCAAGACTACTACTCCTTCCTTCTTCTTCCTTTTATTTTTTGTTTACATTTCTAGATACAAAATAGTTGTGTGAGAACGGTGAATTTGTTGACACATTTACTAATCTGTTTCAATATTAGTTTTATTTTATTTATTTAGGTTTTATTTTTTTGCTTCAGGTTTTATTAATTTTTTGGGGGGGGGGGATTTTAAGTTTCTATAACTTGGTTAAAGGATTCCAATATGGGTTTTTCATTCTTATATTTCTCATCGGTAGGTTCATGTGCGTTTTTGCTGCTAAATGACTTTCGTCGGCGTTCGATTCGTAGGAAAGTCATGTTTAATTTTCGATTTTGGAGCGATTATTCGAAAAAATAGGTAACTTTACACGAATAGGGAGGATGTTTTTCTTGCTGTAGTGATCCGTCCGTGGTTTTTCATTTTAATATACTTTCATAGAAATGTTTCTGATATGTATAAAAAAAAAACTATTTTCTTTACGTCACAAGTGTCACGCTCATACATGAATTCCATAGCTAATATAACATACTGACCGGACGGGTAGTCTAGTATTTCTATAATTTTATATGCGTACGTTTTTTCTTTGTTTTTTTTTGTGTGTTTTAAATCAAAATGAATAACTTAATTATTCGCGTTATATCATGTCTACATGTTCTATCTTCCCATGTCCAAGACGGTTTTTACGACGGTATCTTTTGATCTCCTTATTAATTTTTGCGAAAAAGAACATTTAGATACACCGCCGGAAGTTGGATGACGTAATTATACATTTTAAATATCATTAAATATTCACTTTCCATCATAAAAGTAATATTTCTCCTCGTGAAAGATAAAAGTGATAATTAAATAAAAACCAAAATAATTCATTATTTTGTTCACGTTTTCTTTAATGTTTATTCACCTTAATATTAAATGAAT
>NC_136511.1:47278822-47288822 GCF_053919585.1 Euprymna scolopes | reverse complement strand
TATATTTGTGTGCATATCATGCGTATTCCTATTTATTTAATTTTTGTTTTATTTTATTTTATTATTTAATTAGTTATTTATATTTTATTTGATTTATTATGTTTATTTTTTATAGATTTTGATTATTTATTTTATTGGTTTTATTTAATTTATTTCATTTTTTCCTTTCGATAGGAGCGCGTCTTAACTTAAAGCATATGTTAGATGCAACTGTTAAATAACCATTAACCGAAAAAGATTTCACTACCTTATTAAACGTCAAATTTTATTGATTGGAACAGTTCGTTTACTTGCAGTTCGGATAATATTGGTCTGACACAAGTGAGAAGAGTACGTTAACCCCGAAACAGTGCATCTTCTCTCCTGATGAACTAACATTATCTTGAAACCGAACTATAATACCCAACAATTTACAACGAATTTGAAATAACTTGAATACATACAATAAGAAGGTAACGAAACGATCCCTATTTCTATCTTAAATATCCGACACTAACTGGAAGCTAAAGGGATATACTTTACATTTGAAACAAGGGTAAATGTTTCGTTTAGGTCAACCTCCACAATTTTCTTTAAAATGACGACATTTATAGGTTTTCGACTATGCTGAATACGAAAATCGCATTGAAATGTTGCAGTGATAAGTAGTTATCAACATAGAAAAAAATGCATTATGCACGGTAATTTTGGCGGCCATTTTTTACGCGCATGCGCGCGCGCCCTAAGCAATCAGAATTTAACACGAAGGAAAAAAAACAAGTACTAAAGAAAATTGTGGAGGTGGACCTAAACGAAACATTACCGAAACAAGTCGCTTGAATAAAACTCACTGAACAAAATCATCGAGCATTTTGAAGCTATTATTGATTTTATACGCCAAGCTTTTCTACTTGTGCGATGATAAACATATAAAAATGCACTTGTGATATAAAGCCTATCTAAGAACCCTCCCAGGCACAAAAAGGGCATTTGTGTGAAATTTCAAAAAAAAAAAAATCGGTCCAGCCCTATTGAGGTCCATGGAGAAAGAACTCACACACACGCGCGCGCACGCGAACACACACACACACACACACACACTCATATACACATTCAAATACACGCGCGCGCGCTGAAGATTGACATTATACATAAGTAGATGTATGTATGCATAAATGCATATATGCATGCATATAAATTCATGTATATGTATATATGCATATAAACACAGACACAAACACACACACACATATATGTGTGTGTGCGTGCGTGCGTGTGTGCGTGCGCTACGGGGTCATGACTTCAATCAGAAACGCGCAGCATGACACACAGAAATATAAAATATAGAGCACTGGTCTAAAGTAAGCGTAGTCTTCGGGCAACAGTTTGCAGTTGACGTAAAATGTATAAGATGGACAATTTATTTGGATATAGATACATGCCATTGCAAGCATGATGAGAAATAGAAGGTTCTGATTGGATTAATGTTTCGTGAAAAACAAGATGATAACTGATACCGTAATAGAGTCACGTCTTAATGACTCAATTTGCTTCAGCGTGACTTGAAGGTCAACTTCTCGGCGGAAGAAATGACGAGAATAATGCATTAGATTGCTCAGTAATACATAATACCAGACGTTTCACAGCTATGCATATAACTCAAAATGTAATATATTGATGTTGGCATTCTGTAGATGTTCTGCGTAAATGAAGATGCTCTGCTATTATTGTAGCTCTTTTGTTAAAACTGAAAAGTTTTTATCTAAGCTAGCAGGGACGCCCAGCGTAGTCCGGTCGTAAAGTACGCTTAATTATGATATTTTAATTCTTGCAGATTTCATATATATTATTATAGGGTTATTGTTCTATCGATTTTTATATATAATAAAGTTGCGATTTCAAAAATAAAAAATATATCTATATTACATGGGTTCATCAGCTTGAATCGAAATCGAATTCCAATATATATATATATATATATATATATATATATATATATATATATATAAAATCCCAGAAACAGTGGTTCATGGTAAACAACTGATGATCCCTTGAAAAA
This sequence comes from Euprymna scolopes, assembly GCF_053919585.1. Lineage (NCBI taxonomy): Eukaryota > Metazoa > Mollusca > Cephalopoda > Sepiida > Sepiolidae > Euprymna > Euprymna scolopes. Next base: position 47,286,784 of record NC_136511.1, on the reverse strand, counting down.
TAAATTATTAGTACTATAGTAAATTCTAGAGCGAGTTGATGCAGTGATTACAGGTGATTAAATGACTTACTGATTAGATGGTTTTCTAACGAATGATAAAAATATTTTTTTGTATAGTTTTGAAGGTTAAAAACTTCAAAGACTATATATATATATATATATATATATATATATATATATATATATATATATATATATATATATATATATATATATAATGTAAAGTATTCAAGTCACGCTGAAGCAAATAGAGTCATTAAGACGTGACTTTTTTATGGTATCAGTTATCATTTTTGTTTTTCGTTGTCTTGAATTCCGGTAACATAAAAGAAACTCAATAAAGATATATTCTTACATATTTAAATGGTCAATTGGCGAAAGAGGAATTATGTTCTCAATTTCTTTATTAACTCAGTGTTTCAAAAGTAAAAAATAACTTTAATGGAATATTCGAAATCTGTGTGTATATATAGAGATGAACTTTTGAGAACTTCGACTGAAATAAAATTAGGAGAAAACTTTATTTGGTCAATTATTTGACCTGGGAGTATGTTCCCTGAGTTTTATGAAAAATCTTTATAAATGTCAGAACATTCAGTTACGCAGTTCAATTGAACGACTACGGTAGTAGTGGTCGTTATTGTGATGATGATGCTTTGCTTTTTTGGTACTATATACAAATTAGTTCGTTTTCATAACTACTTTTTAATCCCAAAAGGAAATACTTATTTAAATTATTTAATACTAGCGAGGGTGGGCAGCTTTGCACGATCGTAAAATGCGTTTAAATATGATATTTTGTCCATTTTTGTACATATTATTAAAGAGTTGTGATTTTAAAAAGTAAAAAAAAAAGTGCCATCATTTATAATCGCAACCGAAAGCAAAATTGTAGCATTCAAAGCTGGTGATGTTACCACTGTACTAACGTGGAACACATATGAATTGAGCCTCAACTGATTGGATTTTTATGAACTGTTTTTTATTGGTCTTCAGTCAATTTAAATAGTTTTTAAGGGGTCGAAAATGGGTAAATATTGAAAAAATCGTTATACATTTTATGCATTCATCTGAGTTTATTTTTAATTTTTAATCCGTTCATATGCATGCTACGTTGGTACGGTGGTAACGTCACCAGCTATGAATGCTACAGTTTTGCTTTTGGTTTAAATTCTAACTGATGGCATCCAAATACGTTTTTTTATTTACTTTTGAAATCACGACTTTATAATAATACTTGCTGTACCCTGCCACGCGTTGCTGTGGCTTAATTTCGTGTAATGGAAAATTCTAATAAAAAGATAAAATGCATGTTTCTTATATTCTTAGTAAAGCAATCCACTCCAAAAAGTAAAAAAAAAAAAAAAGGCGAAAATGAAAAAAAAAATGGGACTCTTGCAGAATTGGATCCGGATCCTCGGGAGTTACCATCAATCATGACTTGGGCTCAACCAACATTCAGTGGATTAAGCCGAAAGTTGCTAAAACGTTGAAACGCTAAATAGTTTTCTTTTTTTTTTATTGTATTCAAAAATGTGAGTTTTTAATTCATATTTCGGTATATACACAGATTCGAAAAAGTTGGGTAAATACACAGATTCGAAAAATACACAGATTCGAAAAAGTTGTTCAAAAAAGAATAAATGAAAGCAAAGGTAAGGTAAATTACGTTTCTATCTAACTGGATAATTTTTTAGTGTTTTTATTTAATGTAAAATGTTTAATCGGCTCAAAAAACTCAGTGTTTATCTATGTATTTGAAAAAGACGAATGGTCGCGGACTGTTGAATACGTTAAGTTTGGGAAAATCAGTTAAAAACTATACAAAAAAGTGTCAGACACCTACTGATTATATGTTATTGTGACATAGGCTGATATATTTGGTGGGTTTCTGATAGTATTTTGTATATTTTTTAGTTTTAAATCATTTTCTCAAACTTAACATCATCAACAGTGTCCATCACCGTTTGTATTTTTCAAATACACTGATAAACACTATTTTTCGAGCCGACTAAACGTTATAGTAAATAAAACGGGTTTGTATTAATAAACACAGAAACGAAAAAGTTGTTGAAAAATAAATATAACAAATGTTATCAAATGCAAGATAAGTTACTTTTCTACCTAACTGGATAAGATTTTAGTGTTTTTATTTAGTGTAAAATGTTTAATCGGTTCGAAAACATGTAGTGTTTATCTGTATATTTGAAAAATACAAATAGCGGCAGTTGAACACGTTAAGTTTGGGAAAATGAGTTAAAACTTAAAAACTATACAAAATACTCTCAGGAACTCACTCAATATATGTAACCGTGACATAGGAAGACATGTATTCGGTGGTTTTTACTAGCATTTTGTATAGTTTTAACTCATTTTCCCAAACCTAATGTGTTTAACACAGTCTGCAGCCATTTGTAATTTTCAAATATAGCAGTAAACGCAGTGTCTTTTGAGCCGAATAAACATTTTACATTAAAAAAGCAAAAAAATTATCCATTTTGGTAATAAAGTAACATATCTTATCTTTGATAATATTTGCTATACATTTATTTTTTGACAACTTTTTCGAATCTATATGTACAGTAGTACAAACCCAATAAAAACACTCCAAATTATCCAATTAGGTAGAAAAGTAACTTATCTTGCCTTTGAAAATATTTACTTGTTATATATTTGTTTTTTGTTTTTTTGACAACCTTTTCAAGTCTTTGTGCAAGTACAAACCCAAGGGTGTATTTTTCTGTCTAATTTTATTTTTAGTACCGCGCTTAAATTTAAATTTCACAATATCTTTTTTGGGGGAGAGTATTTTTTTTACATTAGGTTCACCTCCACAATTTTCGACTATGCTGAACAAGAAAATCTCATTTAAAATTTGCAGAGGCAATTAGTTTTCGAGATATAAAGACCTGTACTATGTACTATAATTCACTAACAGCCATGAATAAACACTCCCAACCTTCCCATATTAAGAACGGCTTTCGGAATAAACAACACCCATGCTTAACCACATGTTTTAACCTTTTACCTGTCTTTCGTCTTTTAAAAACGGCTTTTGGAATAAATACTACCATTCTCCCCATGTTAAGAACGGCTTTCAGAATAAACACCCCAACCAACCCATGTTAAAAATTGTGGAGGTGGACTTAATGTGAAAAATTTACCATTTGTTTTATTAATAAATTGATAGTTGAAAGCACAGAATAGTGACAAAACACCATCCCCTCCCCTTGGCAAGAATAGCAAAAAAAAATGGTTTTCTTGGTAGAAACCTTTCTGTATTTCACCTAACAATTTCTGGTGCTAATCAACTTATTGACCGCGCTATTTTTTCAATCGTATTTCTAAGTTTAATTAAAGTTTTGAGATATGTTTTTTTTTATTCAATTGTAAGGTTAAAGTACAGAATAGATACAAAACACCCTCCCCATATTAAGAATGGCTTTTTAAATAATAACATTTCAGCACGGATCACTCTCTACATGAGTACCTAATATTTTTTTCATACATTCATACCATAGAGAGAGGATGGTGTTTTGTAACTATTCTGTGCTTTTTTAACTAACAATTTATTATTAAAAAAAGATATTGTGAAATTATAAAAAATAAAAAGATATTGTGAAAATTGAATTTAACTTGAAAAAAAAAAACAATGTTAACGGCGCGTTCCACATTGTAGCCGGACCTTATTTGGCAATAAGGTCACGTTAGTCGATTAATGAGTGCTAATGCACTTACTGATCCGCGCTATTTTTTAAAATCGTATTTCCAAGTTTAATTAAAGTTTTATATTTTTTTGGTATTTTTTTATATTAGATTCACCTCCACAATTTTCTTTTAAATGACGACTTCTCAAGGTTACCGACCATGCTGAATACAGAAATCACATTGAAATTTTGCAGAAATAAGTAGTTATCGAGATATAAATAGTTGTTTTATGTATTGTATTCTTTGGCGGCCATCTTTGTTACGCGCGTAGATATGTTTATGACGCGCACAAGCGTGTAAAAAATATGGTTGCCAGAGATTACAATGCATTATACAAATTAATATCTCGATAACTACTTATTTCTGCAAAATTTCAATGCGATTTCCGTATTCAGCATAGTCGAAAACCTACAAAAGTCGTCATTTAAAAGAAAATTGTGGACGTGGACCTAATCTAAAAATTTACCTTTTTATTATTCAATTGTAAGGTTAAAGTATAGAATAGGTACAAAACACCCTCTTCTAGCCATGTTAAGAATGGCTTTTAAATAATAACGCTATTATTTTAGCACGGATCAATAAGAGCACGAGTACCCAATTTCTTTAAAACCATTCATATTTTCTTATATAAAAACAACTTCTGTAAAAAAAAAAAAAGAAAACACGTGCACGTTCAATTTTTGTTAAAAATTTTTCTTAAAAAAACAAAAATATACGGTAAAAAAAGCAAAGAACAAAACGTTAATCGGTATTCATGCAGAGAGTGATCCGTGCTGAAATAATAACGTTATTATTTAAAAAGCCATTCTTAACATGGGGAGAGGAGGGGGTTTGTACCTAATCTGTATTTTAACCTTACAATTGAATAAAAAAACATATCATAAAACTTTAATTAAACGTGGAAATACGATTTAAAAAATAGCGCGGATCACTCTCTGCATTAGCACCGAAAGTACAGAATAGTTTTAAAAATCCTCCCTCCCTATGTTAAGAATGGCTTTCTAAATAATGTTAATGCTTCAGTACTGTTCCTTGTCTGCTTAAGTTTAACTTGTTTATTAAATTGTTAGGTGAAAGTCCAGAATAGTTACAAATCACCCCTATTCCCATGTTAAGAATGGCTTTCGAAATAATAAAGTCATTTTTTTCAGCAGGGTAGCTTCTCTTCATAAGTACCATGTTTTGTTTTTAAGTTACAAAATACCATCCCCATGTTAAGAATGTCTTTCTAAATAACATTATTTCAGCACGGTATTTTCTATGCATACGTACTATCTATTTTTTTTATTAAACTGTTAGGTGAAAGTATAGAATAGATGCAAAACTCCCTCATCATGTTAATAGCTTTCTAAATAACGGTAGTACTATTTTTTGTTTATTAAATTGTAAGGTGAAAGTATAAAATAGTTACAGAACACCCTCCCTTTCCTATGTTAAGAATGGCTTTCTTAATAGCATTATTTCAACACGGTACCTTCTCTGCATAAGTACCATCTTTTGTTTATTAAATTGTTACGTGAAAGTATAGAATTGTTACAAAACGCTCTCCCCATGTTAAGAATGGCTTTCTAAATAACGTTATTATTTTAGCACGGTACTTTCTCTGCATAAGTACCATGTTTTGTTAATTAAATTGTTAGGTGAAGTACGGTACTCATGCAGAGAGTGATACGTGCTGAAATAATAACGTTATTATTTAAAAAGCCATTCTTAACATGGGGAGGGGAGGGTGTTTTGTACCTAATCTGTATTTTAACCTTACAATTGAATAAAAAAAACATATAATAAAACTTTAATCAAACCTGGAAATACGATTTAAAAAATAGCGCGGACCACTCTCTGAATTAGCACCAAATATTATTTAAGCAAGTTACCAATCCGTAAAATTTATTCGAAAAAAAACTTTACTTTTACCAAACAATAGTGTTAATAATAAAAAAAAGTTCATATTTTCTTACATCGAAAAATAAAAAAATAAATAAAAAAACGACTTCGACTCAAAAAGCAAGCGACAAACTTTTTTTTTTTGCCTGATATAATAAATAAAAAATGTTTAAATTAAAACATTTGGAAGTTTTCTGATGTCCCTACTCCTCCCACACTTCTCATAATCCCTTGTAGATTGCTTGCCTTCCTTGAATCTCTTATGCCGCACACAAAACCTGATGCTTGATTCATGAAAGATAGTTCAAAAGCACTCTGATACATTCCATACGTTTCTGTGGTATTTTTCCAAGTTTAAAATAGAATTTTATTGCATATCGTTCTTCTAAAGTGTCATCACATCCAGATCGCATTTTTTTTAAATTCACCAGCTCTGACAATCAGGCTTTAGTAGGGTGTATTCCAATTCCTACTGTAGCTGTTCATTTGAACTCGAAATCGTAAAAATTGATCAGTTATCTAAAAAAATGTACAGCAATAACATAGTGAAATTTCAAGTGTCTACGACAATTTTCAATGCTTGTACAAAAATAGTCGGGAAACTTATTGAAACCACCTCGTATTTCATATAGACATGAGGTGTTAGGAACAGTAAACTTCTTTCGACTGAAGTAAAATGAAACATTTGTACGTTAATATCCATAGGTTCACTTCAGTTGTTAGGAATAAAAAACAAAAGCGAGCCAATGATATTTTTAAAATAACCGTAAACTTTTTTAAACTTCTTTTATCGTTTTACTTGCAAGATAACAAAAATAAAACAAGAAAACTTTCTCTCGTATATCGTAAGTGGTGCAGGTGTAGATACAAAATTACATTTTGTAAAATATCTTTATCCCTTGAAAAAAAACTTTCTTCTTTTTTTTCACAGACAGAAACATTTCAACGAAACAAGCAGGAAGGTAGAAACGCTTACTTTTATTAATATAATGTTATATATGAAGAATTCGAATTGCAAACGCAATAAATCCAATTTGTATAAATCGAGATAAAACCTACCCTTTGACTAAAACATTATTTTAATAGAGAAGAACAAAAAAGATGATGCCTGTATCATTTTATGTAAAATGTAATTTTAGTGTGGCGAAATGCAACACTTTTTATAAGTGATAGTTTCGTAATTATAAAAATGGCGTCTGTCGGATTTGTATTCGCCCTGTTTATGTATAGAAAGAGTTCATATGGTCACGTGTTATTGTGACGTCATGTGCGAGAAGTGATGAAACCTCGCCCTTCTGTCTTATGCGTCTGACTTCAGTAATACGATCCGTGGTAGTTCAATAGAAAATGGTTATTTAAATGTAACTTTAGGACATTAATGCAACACACATACAACACGAACACAATGAACTATTTGATATTTAGTGGCATAGCTCTTCTGCAATTTGACAGCCTGCAATCTTTTGAGCATTTCTTTGAATTAGTCTGCGGCAATACTCCGATGAAAGGACATCCCACTTTTCTTTAATTTTTGTCCAAAGTTCTTCCGGATTTGATTTGAAATTTGATCGTTGCGTAGCTGTTGCTTGATGTAATGCCATACGTTTTCGATAGGATTGAGGTCTGTAGATTGTGCAGGCCAATCTAAACACGGGATATTATGCTTTTGGACGAACTTCTTGACATTGCCAGCTGTGTGAATGGGAGCATTATATTGTATGAAGATGAGATTATCATCCAAATTCTGGCAAAAGTAGGGTAAAAAATGCTCAGTCTTTACAGAAATCATTGGCTTGCATCTTGCAAGACAGCCTCGCAAATAAATTCTTTCAATCTGTTCTTAACTCTAGAAATAAAGCAATTTTTAACAAGATTACACTGTTTGGAGTTTGGGGGCGTTTCAAATCTGCTTCTGAGGCTGCAGATCTTGATCATATTGTCTTCTCTATAAGAAGTAGTAACACTAACACGACTAGATTTAGGAGCATCACAAACACAGTCGGTGTTTTGGTATTTTTGCACAGTTATTCGTACCGTTTCCTCATCACATTTCAATCTGTGGCCGTGTTCTCGGTTGGATAAACCAGAAATATTGAGATTAATGAACTCCTGACGATCACTAAGAGAAAGTCGAGGCATATGGACTAAATGTTATGTTAAATTACCTGGAATAACAACAATTACGATTAGAGATGCTGTGTTGCCGAAAAAAGTGGATATTTTAAGCTGGTTTTAAGTTCATTTGTTGCTGCGAAGTTTCTTTCCGATTTCTCGATTTGGAGTTGTTTTTTTTTTAATTGATGTGAACACTAGGATACTTTAATTAAAAAAATAAATAGGTATTATGATAATAGAGGAATCAAAGGCGAA
>NC_136511.1:47253822-47273822 GCF_053919585.1 Euprymna scolopes | reverse complement strand
AGTTGGGGAAGCAGTGACCTGGAATGGAATTCCAAAGTCTAGCAGTTCTGGGGAAGAAACTACTGGAGTAGAACGATCTTTTACATCTAGGGATCTCTACAGTGTGGGGGTGGGATTTTGCAGCTTGTCGGGTCTGTCGAGGGTGTTCACGTCGTGGGGGCACAAGTGCTTGCAGTTCTTCAGAGCATTCACCATTATAATACTTGTAGAACAGGCAGAGGGATGCAACGTTTCGACGATGGGACAGAGGCTGAAGTTTTGATGCCAGTTTAGGGCCTATCAGATTTGCGACTCTCTTTTGAACCCTGTCAAGGAGAGAGAGACTAGTAGCCGATGCACCAGCCCAAATATGACAGCAATACTCCATACATGGGCGAATAGTGGCCTTATAGAGGTACAGGATACTTTCGGGTGTTAGAAGTTTTCTAGCACGGTAGAGAGAGCCCACCTTCCTCGCAGCGGCCCTGGCAATGCCCTCGATGTAATTGTTCCAGCTCATGTTTCCTGTGAACGTTAGGCCAAGGAGCTTGAAAGACGTACTCTCAGCTAAAGAGTTGTTGGCCATTGCTATAGGTGGTAGAGAAGGTTTCCTGTAATTATTGAATGAAACCAGTTTTGTCTTGGCGGCACCGAACGTTACCATCCATTCCCGTCCCCATTCCACTACTGATTTGAGGTCATCCTCCAGTGTTTCTGCCATTACTTTAGATATATGTTCATTTGTTTTCCTGTCGTGCCTGCTATAGAGTGTGGTGTCATCAGCATATATACCCATCTCAGAGGCAATTTTATCGGGGAGGTCATTTATGAATATCAGGAACAGCAGAGGACCAAGGATAGATCCCTGGGGCACTCCGGCATTTATATTATATTGTTTAGACGTACGACCGTCGAGGACAACCTGGATTTTTCTCTTATCTAAGAAGGATTTAATTATGTTAAGTATTCTACCAGTGATACCGTAAGATCTAATCTTCCTGAGGAGACCCTCATGCCATACCCTGTCAAAAGCCTTAGATATATCTAGAGCTACCGCTCTTCCCTCTCCCGCTTTGTCCAGTGAATGGTATATGCGTTCAGAGATTACAGTGAGGATGTCTGCCGTGGAACGGGCTTGTCTAAATCCATATTGATGGTCGGTCAGAAGTTTAGCATCTGTAAGGTGCTGGACTAGAGCATGGTTAATTAAGGTCTCAAATATTTTGGCAAAAAGTGGGAGGAGGCTAATAGGGCGATAATTTAATGGGTCAGTTCTTTCGCCAGAATTCTTGAATACTGGTACCACAGAAGCAGTTTTCCAGCAGCTCGGAAAGCAAGATTCATTAAGGCATTTGTTGTAGAGTTTGGAGAGAACTGGAGCTACTTCGGCTGAGCACCTTTTTAATAGCACAGCTGGGATGAGGTCGGGTCCACATGCTTTGGAAGTGTCAAGGTTTTTTATGATAGCATGCACCTGAGCAGGGGTGATTTCCAGATCGTCTAGCTTGGCGTCTGTCTGCATAGGAACGTCAGGTAGGGGGTGGTTTAAAGGGTCCAGTGTAGAGTTGGAGGCAAACCGACTGGCAAGCATGTTAGCCTTCTCGGTTGCTGAGCAAAGAACCTCGTGATTGTTGGTAAATGGGGGAATCGTTGATTGCCCATTATTTACTACACTGTTGTAGATTTTCCAGAAGTCACGAGTTCCTAATTTTTGTGCTTCGATGCGTTTTTTAGTGGTTTCCGTAAATTCCCTCTTAGCTGTCGCTATTTCTTTCTTAACGTTACTTCTAGCTTCTATGTACTTTTGTCTGTTTGAACTGGACTTATGTCGGTTAAACCTTCGGAATGCATGCTGCCTTTGAGCAATGGCAGTTGCGCAAGTCGAAGTAAACCATTGGGGAGAGTGGGGCTTGCTATAGAATTTCCGCATGGGAACATGCGCTTCGATTGCAGTTTTGAACCATTCAGTGGTCTCAGTTGCACACTGTTCAGCAGGAAGAGAAAAAATATTTCCCCATGGGGCGTCTCTGATAAGATCTCTGATAGCTTCCCAGTCAGCCTTTTTATAATATCTCGTTGTTTTGAGCACTGGCTCTTCAGTTTTGGGTCTAGAGTTTAGGGCGATTTCAACCATTATTACCGCATTATCAGCGTTCCCAAGTGGGCTGTCGGATTTCGTTACACAATCATCAGGAATTGTGGTCAAAAACAGATCTAATAGTGATGCGTGTTGTTCTTCCTGATCAGGGAAGCGGGTTGGAAAAGTAACAATTTGCGATAGGGAGTGAGATACAGAGAAGCTATGAGTTGCGCTGCCTGCTGCATTTGTATAAGTAGAGAATCCAAGCCAGTTTTTGTGATGGACATTAAAGTCACCAAATACATGTACTTGGGCGCTAGTGTCGAAGGAGAGTGCTGTGTCTATGCTGTCAGATACTTTGTTTATTATGGTGCAGTCTTGGGTCGAAGGAGAGCGGTAGAGAAAGTAAAAGTAGCTAATGTTGTGTTGCATGATTAGTCTAAAGCACATAAAGGCTTGATCATCCGTTTCTAGGTTTGTTTTTCTAGTCAGGGGAAGGGTATTACGAATGTAAACTCCAAGTCCGTGCATATGTCTGTCAGAGTCCTTACGGCAGAGTGGGAGATATCCAGGCATGTTAAAGTAGTTAGAGGGGATGGAGGAGTGTAGGTTAGTCTCACTTAGTGCTAAGATATCCGGGGTATTTGTTAGGAGAAATGCTTCAACATCAGCTAAATTAGTTCTAAGCCCACGGATATTTGTGAATGCAAGCCTCAAGGGAGGAGGCAAGTTGAATTTGTTTGACCCTAAGCCTGGTTTAAGCTTATTTTTAGATTGTACTGTCATCATGTTTTTTAACGAGTTTCAGTTGGGTTAGGGGAAGCCGAACAGGAGGTTATGCAGAATATCACACATGCATCACAAGTAGACCATCAGCTGACCCACCATCAACTAGGACTGTGGCCTCAGGAAAGCCCACCGGGGATGAGTGCAGGGTCCCTTTCCATGCGCGCCATGGCACTGCAAACATCCCGATATTATTCAACTGTTGATGGAGCAGCCGCTCTAAGCGCTACCAAAGAGTTAGGGCTCCTGTACTACCAGTCGGAAACAGCAGCCAGTAACTGTCAATCCGGTACCCTCAACCCATCAGAGGAAGGTCAACCCAATCTAATTGCTCAGGCATATGTGGTACTCAAGCATTCTCAAATGCCCAGCTTTAGGGGTGGGGTGTGTCGGGAGTGGGGGGGGGAAACGGCGTTCATTGCCCTAGACAAGAAACAAGATCTACCAATGGGTGTTTCTGTCGAATCACTGATAGTATCTCTGCGCCTGACTAATAGGCAAAGAAGGAGTGTGGAAGCCGGGCGATAGGCAGGACCTATCTACTCCTTAAGCAATTTAGGTATTGCAAACCGGTAATTTGTTTGAGTCACCAGCTCTAGGAAGGCTGTCATCCAAGACTGAAGAGGCCTCCCTCCTCTTTGGTTTAGTTTCAGAGTTTTCCTTCTCCTAGACGGATGATCTGAGAAGATCTACTGGGTCCGTCACCACTGAGAGGGTTTGCTCCGCGCCTGGGTTCTAATCCAGGTATTTCTGCGACCCCGCGTGGTTAGATAATGTTATTGGGTTAGTTTGTAGAGGTTATATCTGCTAAATAGTTACACTCCTCAAAGTGGATTAGGGATATTGTTATTTCATTGTTACTGGATAAAGGGGTTGAGTAGAGCTCATGCAGTGTAAGCAACTATGATTGTAAGGAGGCTTGTTAGGAGATAGTGTGGTTTGAGGCTTTCATTTTTGTTTATGAATATTTTTTTCTCATTTTTTTTTTCCTTTTTTATTTTTATTTTTTTTATTTTTTTTTTTATTTTTTTTTTATTTTTATTTTTTTATCCATGTGAGCTTGGGTCTAGTATAATATTTAAGTGTGAGTAGGAGTTAAGAATTTGAACTACGAGTTGTGCCAAAACTATATTTTAGATGATATCAGGGCATGAGATGCGAGTGCAATATAGTACGGGTAAAACAATAAGTTTTGAGTCATGTGTAATTTGATAAATAGATATATGGGCTGGTTTTAGTAGGTGCGAATAAAGTTGGAGGTACAAGGTGAGTTTCTATTATTGAGAGAAGATGTTTGCAGCTTTCAAGTAAAAGTTATGGACATTTAGCATAGCAAGGAGCATTGGTTCAGTTTCGTATTAGCGTTGCAAAGATATCTAAGAGGGGACAGTTGTGTAATGCAGTGCGGTGTGCTTTGCTTCCGAGTACATACTTTAGCTGTTTAATCCCAACTGGAATAGGAATGAACTCCAATGCATGTCTAGAGGGTAGAATTGTATAGATGTTTAGTGATGACTAAGCAGTTAGCATGTGAGAGTCAGGGGCTGGAAGTTAAGGATTCCAGTACAAAACGGAGTGAAATGTAGGAGTTAAGTGGCGGTTTGGTGGGAATGAGCAGATTGTTAGCCTTCAAGGGATAGGAGTTATTAGTTTACAAGAAACAGATCAAGGATTTAGAGTGGCAGGTAAGTTGTTTTTTTTTGTTTTGTTTTTTTTTTGCGCATGCAGGCTAGACAGAGGTAATCGTCTTGGAGGAAAAATGTATATTGGGATTTCGTAGCTAGCAGTTAGGTGTTTGTTCCAGTTACAAGAACTAGTTCATGGCGGTCTGAAATTCCGTATTTTGTATTTATAGGAAGACATTAAGGTAACGTACAGGAGCATAGCATCCACTCAGGAAGAATAGCTCTAGTATCACAGCTAAGATACTGCATATTTAGGTAACGAATAGTGAAAGTTAAATTAGGTGGCACTTTTTTTTTTTTTTTTTTTTGCACCTTACCATGGCTGTTACTATTAAGTATTGTACTTAAATAAAGTTCTTCTGTCATCTAAATAAGCTAAAAAGGGATTCCCCCTCCGTATTACTACGTCGATGTGACATGGTAAAAAGAAATTAGTCAGGAAATTGTTTTTAAAATAAGTGAATCAAGAATGGTCAAGATGTCTGAGAGATAAGATAAAATTACATCGAAAGAAAAAAAAAATAAAAATAAAAATAAATAAATAAAAATAATAAATAAATAAATAAAATAAAAGGGTTAGATTTGTTTGGTTTAAAAAGAGGATAGAATAAAATATAAAATAAGATAAAGTGTGCAAAGAAAATACAAAAAAAAAAAAAATGTACTTAGCTAAAAATTAGATCTTCGGTGTGGTGGCAAATATCTCTTCGACCACCTTGCAAGTGACGCTAAGGAAATACTGACCTTACTAAGCCATTACTAAGCCAGGTCATTGGAGTAGGGGGGCACACCTTACATTTGGTCGTTAGTGAGAGCTTTCCCTTCTTTAAGGGGAAGGAAAGGGAAGAATACCAATATTCTGCTTATATATTTTGAATAGATTCTGAAAACTTCGTCATATTTAGATTTTACAACAGTAACTTGGCCAGGCATGAATTAAATTAAAAACTGATTTTTTTGTTTTTTCGATTATCGATTATCGATAATTATCGGGGACATTCCGGTACACAACCTATCTAAGAACACTCCCAAATACATAAGCCACATTGGTGTGAAATTTTGAAAACATCGGTCCAGCCGTTTTGGGGTTTATAGGGAAGGAACTCACAGACACACAAAGTTGCTTTTATATAATAGTAGAGATTGATAAAGACACATATCTCATTCCGAATGCTGAAACGAATTAACTAACTATACTTATGTAATCGCTGTCTTCGTTTGTTCAAAATACGCTTTCCAGCCTATATAATTGTTAAATCTACTTTTGTCACTGGTGTACACACTGACATTGTTTACATCATAAGTGTTAATCCTATCGGGCCTTGATGTTATATATTCGCTGCGACCGGTTGTTTAAAATACGCTTTCCAATCTATATAATTGTTAAATCTATTTTTGTCACTGGTCCAAGATATATACACACTGACAGCGAGTAAAACACAACACAGTTGATCTATTAAATATTTTTTTTTATTTCTCAGCAACAAATCAGCTTCTGGTTATAAGCTATTACTGGTGTTTTGACTTTTCTGAAAGCGTGTGGGGTTGGTGCGTGGTTGGGTTACATATTACTGTGAAGAAATGTGTCAGGATTGCTTCTCTTTGACCAACTACCTTGCTTTCTCTTTGTGATGACTTATAAAAACATTCTTTTCCCATTGGAATGTTTAATACTTGCTATTGTTTCAATACTTTGATCGATATTCACTCACATACTTCTGGGTCAAATTATGCATTCCAATAGGCATGATGGAAAGTCCCGCGTTCCTCACATAGAATCTATCTGTGTGTGTACAACCCATCGAATGTTGCTCTCCCTGGGGTTACCTGACAATATCCAACATTCTTTCTTCACAATATTGCCCGTGTAAGAAAATACTCATGCGTATCAACAGACGCAACAGGAATACTATTTCCAAAATAACTTGATTCGGCATTAAATAACTCGAAAAGGGTTGATATGCCGTAAAACAAAACAAAACCAATCTATATATCATATTATATGACGAAATTGTCCGTCAACCCCTCTTTTGACCATAGTCCATGTATCACATCTCACACCAAGTTCCGATACTTTTCAGACAGACCATTGTCTGTAAAATTAGAATGGGTGAAATACATATGAGTAACATCCTGAATTCGGAAATCTACGATATGCGTTTATTAAAAATGTCTGAATACTTAGAAATGTCGGCATAACATTTCTTATTTAAATATTTGTTTTCTTATAAGTTTTATATATTCCTAATTCACTTTTTTTTAGTATCGTCATAAAAAGAAATCCATCAAAATATTTCCCACGATTTTATGTTATCCGGTTTTTTGGGGGGTTTTTTTCTCTTTTTTTTTTTTGTTTCGTGCCAGTTTTATTTATTTATTTATTCATTTATTTCAATATGCATAAAAAATAGAAATGTGTTAAGAGGAACGAAATTATGAAAATAATTAAGAGAAAAAGAAGTGAAGGAAAGTAGAGAGAGAGGAAGAAAGCGATGGGAAAATACAGATACTAAATGAGAGAGAAAATACATATGAAATAAAAAAAAATCAACGCGTTTCTCAAGCATACATCAACATTATTATGATTGAGGATTATTAAATTACAACAACCATTTAAACTAGTGACGTCATTCATTTTTTGATAACTACGTCACCAGTTTAAGAGGTTTTAGAAAAGTTATAACTAGGACTATCACAGCACATATTCTTTTCATTGATTTGACTCTCTAGTATATATCCGACACCGACACAATTAATCAACCGAGAACTACATCACTCTACATAAAAACATATAAAATATTAATGGATACATACCTGAAAATCAAAACAACTAAAATAATATGCTGTTGTCATAGCCATAGTTATAACTGAAGATAATCTTCTTAGACTATATAGACAAATGGTTTATGAAATTGTCTATCAATTTTTAAAAAGTTTCTTATCAATTTGTTCAAAACGGGTATGAAGCATCCTATTGGATGCTAAACATTCACCGCTATTTTATATATTTTTCAACCGAGAGGCCCTTTTAAGATTCTAGCCATTCCTTTAAATGTAATTGTTTGAATCTATCTTTAACTTGGTTCACTACGTATATTTGCCAGGTAGTTTTCGAAATTCTTTTCCATCAGTCCATTTGCTCCTATGATTACTGGAATGATAGAGACCTACCGAAGATTCCGGTTTCTTCTTTTTCGTTTTATGCCATACATAAGAGCTTGCTATTTTGTTATATTTTCTCTCTCTTTCTCTCTCTCTCTCTCTCTCTCTCTCTCAGCTTTGTTTAATCCAGCATTATAAGGAAAACTAACTTCAACTAAGGTTGCTTCTTTCTCCTTCTTGCCCCATATAAGTATGTTAGGTTTTAAACCTGTTTCATATGTCGCCTGATACTACTGGCATTAAATATTCGTTGCTTGTGTTTCTTGTGCCATATCAACCCTTCATATATTATTAATATGCATAGTTCTGTAGCAAAACGTGTGTTATGTACCTATTTACTGAAGAACAGATTCTACACTTTGAGGTATTTATTTGCTCCCCCACTGAGCAAATTAGGCACAAGGCCGATTTTTAATGTGAGGAGTGAAGGGAAAATTGGGACCAACTCCCCGGGGAGTAGGGGAGCTGGATAGTGACAATTGGTATGAAGGGTTGCCCCTACATTGACCAAGGTCTTATATGTGGGGTTGCCCCCCACATATGGTCTTTGCACGCAGTATCTGCTGGAACAGATACTACACTTGGATCTTGACCAAAAGGCCAAGTCAGGAAGAGAGCTGTGGCATATCAACCCTTCATATATTATTAATATGCATAGTTCTGTAGCAAAACGTGTGTTATGTAATGGACATACGAAAGGCATGCAAGGTGTACAGTGGGTTTGAGCAACATAAAATGTCGCATGGAGCAAGACAAGGTGAACAGGGAGTTTGTTCCAGCACGGAACTGTCGGATGAAAGGGGGTGTGAAAACGCCTAATGAAAATAATGTAATGCTTTAAAAAAATGAGCTTTCTGTTATATAACTCCAATACGCTATGCTAAATGATACGAAGATCCACTAATCCCTTTTTCCTCCATACTCCCCTTAGCACATATTTACACCTCAGTTGAAGCATGCATGATCCCCCGTAAGTTCACAGTGAACGAGGCATAAAAAATGACTAAGTTCAGCATCCCCCCCTATTTAGTCCCAAAAGACCCCAGGGGACGTTAAATCCTGGCGAAAATGAATAAACGGTGCAGTTTTAGGCCTTTACATATGTAAATTTGAGTTCTGCACCGTGTAAAAGAAATGACTACATCCATCATTTGCCCCCCGCCCCGCCACATTTAGCCCCAAAAGTCCCCAGGGGACGTCAAATCCTGATGAAAATGAACAAACGGTGCAGTTTTAGGGTTTTTTATATGTAAATTTGAGTCTTTCACCATGCAAAAAAAAAATGATTTAGTCCATCATTTGCCACTCCCCCATTTAGTCCCAAAAGTCCACTACCCATAGCATAACAAGGCCTTGACATATTTAAATTTGAGGTCAGCACCATGCAAAACTACTAAATAGACATACACAGAAACTTTTGGACAAATATGGTAAAATAGTCCCAAAAATGGAGTGTTTTTATTAGCCCTAAAAGTGCTCCTGGTGCACATCCAAGAGTTATTGCGAAGTATTATTATATTATATGGAAATTAGTAAGTTACAACTTCTCAGAAAATTTTATAAAAATCCAAGGCATCAATTTTTTTTTTTTTTTTTTTTGATAAGCACAAAGGTGTCAATTTTAGCAATTTTAACTCGAAAGGCATATCCTGTTTAATATCTATGCAAAATTTCAAAAAATTCCAAGGCGTAGTTATTGAGAAAAGTGCGGACAGACGAACGGACGAACGGACAAGGGTAAATTTACAGGTCCACTCTACTTTTGCCGGGGAAATAACAAATATATTTAAATAACACCGTAAATTTGGGAATCTATGATATGCGTTTATTAAACCGTCCAAATACCTGAAAATATCGAAATACCATTCTTTATTTAAATATGTTTTTTTTTTATTTTATCAGTTGCACATATTCCAAAATTCATTTTTTTAATACCGTTATAAAAACGAGATCCATCAAAATATTTCGCAAAATTTTATGTTGTTCTTTTGTTTTGTTTTGTTTTTTTATTCTCTCCTTCTTTTGTTTCCTGCTAGTGTTTTATTTATTTATTTATTTATTTCAATGTACATAAAGATAGAAAATTGGTAAGAGGAATGACAAGATGCAAATATTTAAGAGAGAAAGAGGCGAGAAAAAAAGGAACAAGGCGAAGTAGAATAAAAGAAGACGGAAAGAAAAACTTATAAAATAAAAAAGTAAATTTCAACTGATTTCTAGCACACACACACACACACACACACACACACACACACACACACACACACACACACGAAATCGGTGAAACCGACTATTTTTTAAAAATAAAATCGATTGATTGCCAACTCCATCTTTTCCCCCGCAGTGTACCGGGAAGAAAAATTTACATGCCATCGCGCAATGGCTTAGTCCTCAATACATTGCAGTCTACATTGCACTGTAGAGAATCTACTGTTGATTTTATAAAAAATGGTTCACTTAAAGATTAAAACTCAAAAGTCAAGTATTATAGTGCAGTTGTGCTCTAATTAGAAACATTCATTTCGAACGCATCTCTGTCTTATCAAAGAACAAACTGTTGATTTTATGAAATTATTTTTACATAATCTCTTGAATTAAACTTAAGCGTAAAGATGTCAAGTATCATGGTTTAATTGTGCTCTAAAAAGAAACATTCATTTCGAACGCGTGCCTCTCTTATAAAAAAATTACAGTTTATTTTATAGGCTGGACATTTCTGCTTGTGCGATTATAAAACTTCTCGAATGCACTTATGATGTTAGGTTGTATAAAAGTGTTAACATTGGTCAA
This sequence comes from Euprymna scolopes, assembly GCF_053919585.1. Taxonomy (NCBI): domain Eukaryota; kingdom Metazoa; phylum Mollusca; class Cephalopoda; order Sepiida; family Sepiolidae; genus Euprymna; species Euprymna scolopes. Next base: position 47,263,340 of record NC_136511.1, on the reverse strand, counting down.
AATCAGACTCCCTTTTGTAATCCGATTTTGTTTATTATAGATTTTTGATATTTATAAGACAAAACCTACGTAGAACACTCCCAGAACCGTCAAGCATCTTCGTGTTAAATGTTTTAAAAATCGGTCTAGAATATCTAAATTGTAACTACACGAAACATAGAAACAGGCGCGATGAATTATTCATACGAGGAGCGTTCTTAAAAGAATTACCACCTATTATTATTATTATTATTATTATTATTATTATTATTACTACTACTACTACTACTACTACTACGCTCGAATGGATGAGAGGGGATTGTAAATTGCATTATTAAATGACTGAAATTATGACTCCATCCCTCTGCAGCAGATATTGACGGTGTGAGACCTTAAGAAAGCAACCCTTTTCATGGACGTGCGTCGGAATCAGATATACGTAATTGAATTCCTGTCAAAAACTGTATTCAGAAAAGTGCTTACTATACCGAAAATAAATTCTGCGGCACAAAATGTGGCTCGTTTTTATGGTATTACTCCCGTCTTCACATTTCTTCAACTTTTTGGATTAAAACAATAAGAATCTTTACTTTTTGAAACGACCCCCGTATGACAAAACGCGCTCTGGATGTCCATGCACAACCATGGTTCATCGCAGCAAAAGAGAATAGTGGTGACTATGTACAAAAATAAATTCTGAAGCACAAAAGGTCACTCGTTATAATAGCACAACTCTCGTCTTCGTAGCTCTTTAACTCCTGGAGTAAAAAAAAACATGAGTCTTTACTTTTGGAATGACTCTCGAATGAAAAAGTGCGCTTCAGACGCCAATGCTCAGCCATCGTTCATCGCGGGTAAAAGTGCACTGAGAAGAGCAGGGAATATGTAGAAAAATAATATCTGGAGTACAAAAGGTCGGTCGTTATAATGGTATAACTCCTGTCTTCGTGACGCTTTAACTTTTTGAGTTTAAAAAAAAAAGCAGGCGGCTTTATTTTTGGAACGACCTTCGTATAATATGATGGTGATGAAGCGCATTTTTCTTTTCTTTTTCGGAAAAACGTATTGACAAACGTCAAAGATCTAATCGGTGGGTACAAAACAAAAAGCATTTTTTCTTTGTTAGTTCGGAAAACCAGATCGGATGCTGAAGACTAATAGGATATCGCCTGCACTTATCGATTTTTTTCTTCTTTTTAGAGATGAAGAATACTCAGTTTCTGATGAAAAATAATCAATTGATATCGGAAGTTTTTTATGGGGACGGTTTTCACATTCTCTGTGGCTAAAGGAAGACAAAGTCTTTTATAGGCGATCACATAAGAAATCAAGTTTTCGATGTCTGGTCATTGCGTGTAAGATAACATAGGTATGATAATAGATAGATTTATAGATAGACTGACTACTGATGACATATATATATATATATATATATATATATATATACTAGCAATACAGCATAATCGCGTTGACACACCGGTTCCCGTCAGATCACCGGTTAAGCAACGTTGAGCCTGGTTAGTACCAGATGGGTGACCATTTCGAAATTCTAGGCGCTGTCTGTGCTCTCTGCTTATCTCGGCATTTGTTTCCAGTCGTCTTGTACATACAATTCACTTGCCACTGGTATTTAACAATGTCGACCCAGGAGAGAGTTGGTTGGTTGTTTTTGTTTACCGCATATCAACACTTTTCAGGTTATTTAATGCCGAGAGATATGGTTGGAGATTGCGCACCTCCTGCCACAAAATTTCATGCGCAGACACCCCTTCGTGGGTATCCATAATCTGTCAAAGACTGAAAGCTTAAGGGGCCCATATATATATATATATATATATATATATATATATATATATATAAAATACGCATCAAGTGCGCTTGAAAGCCAAATACAACATAATATTAGGAAAATAAACAAATATTTTACTTGCTTGAAATTTGTCACAAATATATTTCAGAGGTATACTCCATCTTCAGTGTGTTGTTTCTTTTTTGTGGTAAATTTCAAACAAGTAAAATATTTGTTTGTTTTCCTAATATTACGTTGTACTTGGCTTTCAAGCGCTTTATAAGTTTTGTATCGTAAAACACTTTTATATACTTAACACTTATATATCTATCTATCTATCTATATATATATATATGTATGTATATATATATATGTGTGTGTGTGTGTGTGTGTGTGTGTGTGTGTGTGTGTGTGTGTGTATATATATATATATAATTATTCCAGGTTAATAATATTTACATGTGAAACATCTAATAAGATTTATACAAAAATGTTCAATACCAAATTAGACAATGTATACTTTTTGTTTATTTTTACATAAACATTTAGGTATCGCTACACACTCATGGGTATATTTCAGTCAACTAGTTATAAAAACTAGACACTTTGTCAGTAGATGTTGCTTTTACAAGAGTCAAGTCCTTCTAAGGTCTTCACACACACACACACACACACACATATATATTACGTTAATTTATAACTTTTTAAACCTTTTGTAAGGAATAATAACAACAACAACAGCAACAACAATAATAACAACAACAATAATAATAATAATAATAATAATAATAATAATAATAATAATAATAAATTAAAAAAATATTCATGTATTTAAAATTAATTTTTTCGGATTATAACAAAGCCCTCATCAGGAACATTTTTAAAAACAAACATTTTTTTCTTCTTCTTTTTACTTACCGAAAAAAAAATGAATATTTGTTTATTTAAAAATTTTTAAAAATCTGCACGTGGCCGTTCTTATAACCTCACGTGTTGAATTTAATTTTCTCCGTGTTTCTAAAAAGTGGATATTACACACACACACACACACACACACATATGCGTTTGTGTGTGTGTGTGTGTGTGTGTGTGTGTGTGTGTATGTGTGTGTGTGTGTGTGTGTGTATACATACATGCTTCTAAAAAGTGGATGAACGAGCGCCTACCCACTTTTTTATTACCACAGATACCGAAGACCCGACTTATAAAATCAACAATACGTTATTTGTTATGACATGGGGCGTGTTCGAAATTAATGTTTCTGTTTAAAGCACAATTATACCATGATACTTGACTTTTCAATTTAAACTTTAATTCAAGCCAGTATATATAAAATTGATTTTATAAATTCAACTGTAGGTTCTCTACAGTGCAATGTAGACTACAATGTATTGTTGACTAAGTCATTGCGTGGAGGCATGTGAACGTGTGCATCGCGATGGGTCCCCAACTAGAGCAGGAAATCAATCGAGTTGATTGAAAAATGAGCGATTTCACCGATTTCAATGATTATATGGGAGTGTAGCATATTCGTTGATTATCATTTAATCCTGGGCAACATCGGGTCTCCCTGCTTTGGGCGGTCGGGTTTCGATCCTGGCTTGAGGTAGTTTCCTGTCTAGCTTCACTGACGAGCTGTGATACAGCGAAACAGTACCGTATGTGGATGACTATAATGCTCCCTATTTTGAGACTTTTAAGAAGTGATATACAAACTGTTATTAGCGTATTAAGCGATGCTTTTTGTATAAACAAATCGAGCTTAGACATTTTGGGCAATGTCAAAACATCGTTAATTCATTGCCCGCACAGCAGCAGCCGAATGGCATTATGGTAAGAAGCCATGACTGTCGTTTGGGCGGTCGGATTTCGATCCTAGCTTGTGGTGACTATACTCGGGTTTTTTTATTCAAAAGTAATGGACTAATGAATTCAACGAGGTTGTTAGATAGTGCTCAATAAAAAGAGCTGATAATACTTGTTTACTGTTATATAAACATGCTCATATCCCGCTGCTACAAATAGCCACTTGTTTCAATCAAACAACAGATATCATCAGGCAGCGACTTGACTATTCAAAAGTTCAATGAATAATCTATTATTCATTGAATTATTATTAAAAAAATTATTATTCATTCAGATTATTCATTGAACTTTTGAATAGTCAAGTCGCTGCCTGATGATATCTGTTGTTTGATTGAAACAAGTGGCTATTTGTAGCAGCGGGATGTGAGCATGTTTATTTAACAATAAACAAGTATATATATATATATATATATATATAAATGAAAAAGTCTATATTCAAAATTTCATGATGTTGACTATCTTACAATGTATCCCGTTAATTCAGTTGACACTTACAATTTTGACAGTATTTGTTTCGTAGCACAAAATCAATCACGTATTTAATCCATCAATCAGTGAATCTATTCTGCTTTTAACTTATCAGAAAAAAATAGCAACAATCAGTCCAGCAAAAGGAAATAATATGCTTTTGGACATGATTAAAAAAGTCCGAAAATTGGAAGACAATCTGCAAATACCTTATAGTTTGCTTACATTACGCCATTTTGAATTTAGAAATAAAGTCACTACCCCTCCCTATATGGACTCTCCGGTCAATTTCGACATATGAGGTTCCGCAACAACAACTAAGTTGTTCAGAAATCCACACAGATGATTTGTTTATAGTGGTGAAGGCTTTGTATAGAACCAACCACACTTTTTGATACAACTGTTAATCCTTGTCAGTGCAGACAAAGTAAGTGAAGCTATGCTGAGCCTGGCCAGTACCAGATGGGTGACCATTTGAGAAAACTAGGCGCTGTATAAACCGCGCCAAATCGTGGAAATTTCTAGGTTCGTATCTTGAGGCGCATTAATTCACTGGGAGCGATGCAATCCCAGTCTTAGTTTAGACATGCATCTGAGAGAAAGTAACTGTATACACACACACACATATATATATATATATATATATATATATATATATGCATACATGCATACATATATATATATATATATATATATATATATATATATATATATATATATAGACACTCGAAAAAGATGGATCCTTGTCGTTTTGCGTTCAATAAAAGAACGATAACGTTCTCTGTCAGAGTTTCTGCTTTATAGAACAATGAATTGGAGTTGGTCATGATGATAACTACTATACCCATGTTTAAAGCAGTCTTGGTAAACATTCACATTATATATACATGTAATTACTAGGGCTATGACAACAGAATATTCTTTTCATTGTTTTGACTCTCGAGTATATATCCGACGCAGTTAGACACAATCAACCGAGAACCCCATCACTCTATATAAAAGCACATAAGACATCAACGGATACACACTCGAGAGTCAAAACAATGAAAAGAATATGCTGTTGTCCTAGCCCTAGTAATTACCTTCTACAAGTCTCTTTACATATTTTACTTTATTTACAAAATATATACGATTTTATATGCATATATATATGTGTGTGTGTGTGCGCGCACGCGTGCGCGTTTGTCTGACTAATAGAAAAACGTGATATACTTGCCCAGACGTTAAGCTCAGGTTAATTTAATCAAGAAAAAAAAACGGCGGTATTAGAAAAAACGCTCCTACTGAGAAAATAAATAAATAAATAAAGCTAATGCCAGCGAAGATGGTCGTCTTTTCGAACCGAAATGAACCATAGCAACTTCAAAGATATACGTTCTGACAAACCAAAGCCTAGATACAAAGTGTGCCTAATATTCTCCGGCGATTATGAAAATGAGGAAACCTTCTAGGATCGAATCGAATCATACTTAATTCCCACAAAAATGGGTCTGTCAGAAGACAAGATAGTTTCTAGGTTGTCAGAGAGTTGCTAAGAATTCCCCCGGCTGGTATGAAAAAAAAATGAATAAAAATCTAAAGTCTTTCTTTCCCCTATCTCACTCTTAATCGCTCTTTCTCTTTTTATGTATTTCTCTCTTTCCATCCTCTTTCTCTCCCTCTCTATCTATATCTATCTCTTTCTCATTCTTTATTTCTCTCTGGCTGTCTTTCTCTGTATGCCTAGAATTCGCCGCTTGTTAGATGAAAGTACAGAATAGTTAAACACTCTCCACATGTTAAGAATGATTTTGTGACTAAGCATACACAACTCGAGTTTTTTTTTTGTTTCTTTTTTTTTTCATTCGTTGATTTTTATATAAACAAAAGATTAACTAAACAGAAATGTAGATGTATACAATTTTTACGTTAGCTGCGATATTTCTCAGGAGGTTTGTTTTTAACAAATCATTTTAATAAACGAATCGTGATTTTTTTTTTTTTTGCGTGCGAATTTTGAATGCTGCAATTTATTGTCTTCGGTGAGTGAAGGAGAAATCCTTCTAGACTTAGGCAATTTTTATGCATCAAATAATAAATCTTTAGTTTTATTTACATCTAACAAGCGGCAAATTCTACGAATTCGGAATAGGAGCATGTGAGCGAGCAAAAAAAAAAAACGAGAACAGAAACAGGGATACAAAAAGTACATGAGAACCAAGAAAAATAAAAACGTATACGATATTAAAAAAAATAAATATTTAATAGTTTTCTTAAATGCCTAAAAAAAAACGAAACTGAGTAATCACAGAGAATTAACTCATTTTAAAACGACAAATCACTCGATAGAAACCATCTGAATGTTCGTTTATTAAAAAAGTTTTGCCGAAAAAAAAAATCGCATCCTACATAAAAATATATGAAAAATATAATATATCCTACATAAAAATATATGAAAAATATAATATATCCTACATAAAAATATATGAAAAATATAATATATCCTACATAAAAATATATACCCCCAAACATTTCTTTAGATCTTTCCTTCATATTGAAAATCAACAAATAAAACAACTTAGGCTGAGTATGTTTGCTTACAAATAACACTTGCGCTGGCAGTCACTGATGTCAATTGAAAATTGTTCCCTTTGCGTCTCTTGGCTTCCAGGGTCCTTACCCCATACTTCGTCCACTCTATGATAAGGGTTAATGAGTGTTAGACAGACGCTGAGAAAAAACCGTGACGAGCAGTAATGGTGGAACGTGGGTATGATTTAATTCTATAATAGGACGTTTCAACACAAATTTAGTAATATTAGACTTGAAAACACCATGTCATAGTCAACTGGGAAGCATCCTTACAGTATTGCGTCTTAAAGACGGACAGATCGGAGGGAGAAGCCCTTTCTGTGGATTTTCTTTTAGTTTTAGGCACATATAGTAGCGAGACTAGTATTATTTTTTCAAATGTTCACAGACGAAGTCAATACACGTAAATAGAAGATAGAAAACATATTAGATTGTTTTTAAACGAATGCAACGCAACTCTTGTATGCGTTTCTAAATCACGGTAATATCTGCTTTCGGCTTTCTTCATTTTATATTTGGTAGACAAGGTTGAAGGAAATCGCCGAAAATTCCTAACACCAGAATTAAATAAGGAATAAAGGAAATATCATTTGACAAAAAAAAGTTATTGCGGTTTTTAACTTTTCAATTCAGATGAACATAGCTCGGCTCCAAAAAAATATATTAATCAAAATAAGAATCATTCGAATTAACACACTTTTGCCAACGCAAAGCATGCGTATTTCTGCCAGTAACTTTTAAAAAAATCTTGCGTTTTGGTGACGATTAAGTCGCTAAAAGCGTTTTTGATATCGCTTAGGTCTTTGAAGTATTTCTCACGTAGAAAATTGTTGAAATGCTTGAAAAAGTAGTAGGTGGTAGTTGAGAGTTCTGGTGAGTATGGCGAATGAAGCAGTTCCGTATTCCAAGCCTTTCAACATCTCTAGGGTCGGGTTAGCAACGTACTGTTGGGCATTGCCGTGGGGGAGAATTAGGCCTTTTCTGTTGACTAGTGCTGGGTGTTGTTGTTGAAGTTTCTGATGTATTTCATCCATTTGTTGACAATACTTCTCCGCTGTAATGGTTTCGCCTGCATTTAAAATATGTAATTGATGAAATGACCTTTCTTTGGTGCAATTCTGGCTTCGGTAAGTATCGTGAAGCTTCGTCACTGTCTAACCACTGAGCTGAGTATTGCCGGTTGTCGTAAAAAAACTCACTTTTCATCGAAAGTCACAACCCGGTTGAGAAACAGGTCATTCTTGTTGCGTAAAAGTATGGAAAATGACACTTCATAACGGCGTTTCTTTTGGTTGTCATTGAATTCGTGAAGCATCCATTCATCAAGTTTTTGTCTTTTCCAATCTCTATTAAGTGGTTGGAAATCGTCGTATACGTTACACCTAATTCAGAAGCAAGTTCTCGAAGAGTTCTGCGTGTATTGGCTTCAACTATGACTCTTAATTGATCGTTGTCAATATCCGATGGCCGACCACTATGCTCAGCATCTTCAAGACTCTCGTCGCCACAATTTCTTAAAAGACTCTTGTGCTTTGCGTTCAGTAGTTGTTGCTAACCCAAAGGCTTCGTTGATATCGCGAACTCCTTCCGTTGCTTTTCGGCCTAGCTTGAATTAAAATGAGAAAATTGTGCGAATTTGATTTTTCCCCCGTCTTTTATTCAACGTGCTGAAAAGAAGACATAATTGTTTTTAAACGATTGTAATTAAAACGATTAGATAGAGCGAAAAACGCTCTGTAAAATAATATAAAAAGTAAAGGTATTATAACGAAAACTTATTTGAAAATACATCATTTGAAATCAAAATTAAAAATTTCGCAAGAACTTTCTCCCTCAACCTAATAGTATATATTTCACAATATATTAATTAATTTACTTTGAAAAAAAAATCAAAAATACCAAACGTATCTAATAAACATAACGGCGAGTTACAATAATTTATATTTGTTTTTATAATAATTTATTACAATAATTTATATTTGTTTTTATATTAATTTATTACAATAATTTGTATTTGTTTTTATATTAATTTATTACAATAATTTATATTTGTTTTTATATTAATTTATTACAATAATTTATATTTGTTTTTATAATAATTTATTACAATAATTTATATTTGTTTTTATATTAATTTATTATAATAATTTATATTTGCTTTTATATTAATTTATTATAATAATACCTCACAACAGAAATATTAATAGACGTATACTAAAACATGTATTTATAATTTATTTTCGATATTATTTTAACATCATTTCTGCTGATGATGATTATGATTATGATGATGATGCATCTGTTCAGTCTCAAGAGACTATGAATATCCTCTGTATGGGTAGCTGCGCGTGAAATGTGAGGCAAGGGTTGCGCAATCTCCAATCACACTTTTCCTTAATAGACACTGCTTGGGTCCAGTGGCAAGATGAAGTTCAGGACAACTAGAAACAATGCCGAGATAAGCGGAGAGTACATGCAGCACCTGGATTTCCTAAACGGTCACCAATTTTAGTATTGATCAAGCTGAACGTTGCTCAACTTCAGTGATCTAACTGGGAATTTGTGTGCTAACATGATTATGTCGTACGAACATTTCTAAGCGTGGGAGGTATGAATGTCCTTCACTACTAATTTAAGTTGCAATAATATGTGTTTGTATTTTAACACGAGTTATTTCCCTTTATTTACAGGTAAGTATTTTCTACTGTTCATCGTGATACACTTCCTGTTCAATGGTAAGTTGTCCATATTTTCCTTGTGTTCTGTTTTCCTTTCGTTAATTTACATATTCTAAATAAAAAAAAGAAAAAAACATTAAATTACAGAATTTTTAAATCTACATTAT
>NC_136511.1:47236322-47248822 GCF_053919585.1 Euprymna scolopes | reverse complement strand
TAAGAATAGATTATAATTATAGATTATAAGAATAGATTATAAGAATAAATTATAAGAATAAATTATAAGAATAGATTATAAGAATAAATTATAAGAATAGATTATAAGAATAGATTATAAGAATAAATTATAAGAATAGATTATAAGAATAGATTATAAGAATAAATTATAAGAATAGATTATAAGAATAGATTATAAGAATAAATTATAAGAATAGATTATAAGAATAGATTATAAGAATAAATTATAAGAATAGATTAAAAGAATAGATTATAAGAATTGATTATAAGAATAGATTATAAGAATAAATTATAAGAATAGATTATAAGAATAGATAGTAAGAATATATGATAAGAATAGATTATAAGAATAGATTATAAGAATAGATTATAAGAATAAATTATAAGAATAGATTAAAAGAATAGATTATAAGAATAGATTATAAGAATAGATTATAAGAATACATTATAAGAATAGATTATGGGAATAGATAGTAAGAATATATTATAAGAATAGATTATAAGAATAGATAATAAGAATAGATTATAAGAATAGATTATAAGAATAAATTATAAGAATAAATTATAAGAATAGATTATAAGAATAAATTATAAGAATAGATTATAAGAATAGATTATAAGAATAAATTATAAGAATAGATTATAAGAATAGATTATAAGAATAAATTATAAGAATAGATTATAAGAATAGATTATAAGAATAAATTATAAGAATAGATTATAAGAATAGATTATAAGAATAAATTATAAGAATAGATTAAAAGAATAGATTATAAGAATTGATTATAAGAATAGATTATAAGAATAAATTATAAGAATAGATTATAAGAATAGATAGTAAGAATATATGATAAGAATAGATTATAAGAATAGATTATAAGAATAGATTATAAGAATAAATTATAAGAATAGATTAAAAGAATAGATTATAAGAATAGATTATAAGAATAGATTATAAGAATACATTATAAGAATAGATTATGGGAATAGATAGTAAGAATATATTATAAGAATAGATTATAAGAATAGATAATAAGAATAGATTATAAGAATAGATTATAAGAATAAATTATAAGAATAGATTATAAGAATAGATTATAAGAATAGATTATAAGAATAGATTACTATTATTATTATTTGTAATTCCTCCATCAGTGTTTTAACTGATTTCTCTTCAGTCGTCTTCAGGCAGCTTTTGTTTCGTCTAAAATCTGGATGAAATTTGAACTGAAGCATACAAACGTGTCTAGATTTAAACGATACAGTAAGCAAAAAGTGCCTGAAGATGACTGAAAAAATCAGTTGAAAGTACTTGCAAAAAACAATAGATAGAAAAAAGCAGATTAACCAGAAACATTCGGTATGTCTAAATGAAAATATGCTGCCTAATACAAAAAACATTTTTTTTTAAATTAAATGTTTAAATTCAACGTTATTTCACGCGATTAATGGTAGCCGAATGGATACGGTCTTTGCTAATCGAGCAAGAGATGGCTCGTGTTGCAGAGTTCGAATCTGTCGACTGGTGTTAATCGTGACACTCTGCACTGAAGATTCCCGAAAGGATAAAACACTAGTGTCTCTAGGTATTTAATTATTATAGTAAAACATAATTATGACAGCCCCTTTAAGAAACTCGTTTCTTATCGTTGAGCACTTTCAGTTGAATTAAGTCGGTCAATTTAGCTCTTATGCATAGATCATCGTATAACGATCAGATCACTGTCTGACTGACGTAAAGAACATTTTAAAAAATAAAAATTAAAATGTTTAAATTCAACGTTATTTCACGCAGTTAATGGTAGCCGAATGGATACGGTCTTTGCTAATCGAGCAAGAGATGGCTCGTGTTGCAGAGTTCGAATGTGTCGACTGGTGTTAATCGTGCCACTCTGCACTGAAGATTCCCGAAAGGATAAAACACTAGTGTCTGTAGGTATTTAATTATTATAGTAAAATACGTTCTTTTTTTTTAATTTTTTGTAAATGCACTTTTTCACTGGCTTTTATTTTTTTTCGTAAATAAAGGAAACTTTCGATTTGCCTTTTTTAGGGGGAAGGCTTTTTCTTTTTCCTTTTTTTGAAGGGGGTCTCTTTTGTTTCTACAAGTGTGGCTTAAGTTTGAATTCGAAGATGTTAAAGTTTCTGTATAGCCGTTTCAGGAATAATAAACACAAATAAATAAAATCTTTTCAGTTTATTCGTAAGTGTTTTTTTTTTTTTAATATTTAATAATCAAAAATACCCAAAGATTTTTCTGTCTATAAGGAATTATTTTTTCAAGCTAGAAACTTATTGAGATTACCAAATTATTTTATTTGGTGAAGAGTTTGTTATTTTTATGTTTTGAAGTCTCCAAACTTCGAAATAACCCTATTCTTTAAAAAAAAAAAAAGTCGATGTCGAAAATCATTATGTAACGCCTCGTTCGAGGAGGTGGCTAGGACTCTAGATTCTTGACACGTGTCGTCTAGGCTCCTCGGGGATTGTTACATAATTCGGTATGCTGAAAGCGAATAATCGAAGCAGCAGGCAGGAAGAAAGACAAACGACTGTAGTCTATCTACAAAAGCTTCATTCTCATAAAAATATGTACAAATGTTTTTACAATTCTCATTCAGATTTTGTAAGTTCTTTTCAAAGTCTCAACTCACTTCACAGACAGCGACCAACGGATGGATGAGGTGGGGATGGATCCTCTCTCAGGGAACGGCGAGTTTATACGACCCGTTCTCCCCGAATTCAACGAGCAATCTCTTTAATTTTAGAGCGCATCGACCCGATGTGGTGAGGTGGAAGTCTCCCCAGCCAAGCAAATCGCGCTAAGCCCCAGCGATCTGAGACCCCATTCAAGACTAAAAATCACATAACCTCGAGGTCACCAACCATCACTCAGCCAGTAAAATATGTCCGTCTAACATCCTCGCATTTCCTGTTGTTGAGTTTTAGCCGTAAAAATATATTTCTCTGGTTTTCAAACAATATCTATTTTGACATAAAATTAAATATATATATTTATCTTCTCTATCCTAAATCCTTGGGTTATCTGGCGTCATCCGGGAATACAAGCTACCTCAGCGTAGTTCTAACGCTCCTCAATGGGGGATTACGTTACATTATCAATTAAATTATTTAAAGTTTATTAAATAACAATTTTAAATAGAACACTTAAAACAATTATCTCGCTAGCTAACATACCGCTACTTAGTAAAATCAATTTTTCTTAATGTAATATGCAAATGAGGTGGCCTCTTAATTGTATATTTTGCAAGAATCATACAATATATAGAAATAAATGGAAGAGTAAAATAACGGACTTTTTTTCAAATAAACAGACAGAAATACAAATTTATATATATATATACAGTGGGCTGGTCATGTATTGAGGATGCCCGATGACAGAATTCCAAAAATTGCGATGTACAGTCAATTTGAGGGTGGTAAAAGAATTGTCGGATGTCCTTGGCTTAGGTACAAGGACAAGTTGAAGAGTAACTTGTCTGCAGTGAACATACCATACAGGAGTCTTGAAGATGAGGTGAATGACCGAAAAGGATGGAGATCAAGGTGTTTTGAAGGTCTCCAGAGGTTTCAATCTGAAAGCTTAAGGCAACTGAAAGAAAACAGAGTAAGAGCAAAACGACTACCAGCCGAACCAATATCTGCAGCATTAAATCCACATTCATGTTCTATTTGTGGCCTTGTCTGCAAGTCCCTTGCTGGACTAAAAAGTCATCAGAGGCAAAAGCATAAATGAGTTTTAGAAATATGGGTTGTCCGAACCTCATACGTCGAAATCGACGGGAGAGTCCATCATATATATATATGATCATAATCATCGTCGTCAGAATGTTGTTACATTAGAAAACTAAATAATAAAATTCTCGAAACATAACTTTTAAGACCTGCTAACAGTGTTTGAAATACTTCGATTGATGATGAACAACACCTTCATTGGAATCGATAAGTGGGAATAACAGAATTTTATTATTGAAAAGGACAATAGTGTTCAACTTAAATGGGTCCTTATATAGCCATGACTGATTCTCTGTATCAGCTCTTCAGTGCATCTCTCTCTTTCTATACCTCTCTCTCTCTCTTTCTCTCTCTCTCTCTCTTCTCTCTTCTCTCTCTTTCTATACCTCTCTCTCTCTTTCTCTCTCTCTCTCTTTCTCTCTTCTCTCTCTTTCTTCTCTCTCTCTCTCTGTCTGTCTCTCTTTCTCGATATATATATATATATATATATAAATGAATACGCCTTCTATTATATAAATCTCACCTGTCTGTTAGTGTGTGTGTGTATGTGTGTATGTATGTATGTATGTATGTATGTTTGTGTGTCCCGCTAAAACTTTCGACACACGCGAAGGACACTGACAAAATAAATATCGTTTGAAAGCCCAGTTTCTTGATTTAAAAATACCCCAAACTTGGCTAAAAACATTCATTCTTTCATGGTCAACTGGGCCGTCTTCTACAAGGAAGGATTACGTTTTTCGTCGAAAAGTAATTCATGCATCGCGACATCGACGTACACATAAAATATGTTATTTCGAACTCGTGTTATAATTTGGTATCTGGAGACTCAATAAGAGACCCATGCCAGTCAGTTATAATCGACGCCATCTCGTCTCGTTGATGCTTCCATGTGCCTATAGGTTGATATCGTGCCTAACACCCGGGCAGCTGGTTTCCTCAACTAAGTAACTCTCTCCCGGCAAACGATAATGTCACACATTGGTTGCCGTTCCTAGTAAACGACCCATTGTTTTACACAGTTTATGCATCAACTAATCTTAACATGGTTGATATATCGTAAAACCAAGCGGATCACACGTAACAAATACACATAAACTAAAACATAATTCCACAACGTGGACTTCCAACGGTTTCAACTAGTATATATGGTTCGTAGAATAAAACTAATGGCCCCGTCGTCTGCTGAGCGATTGGAAAAGTGATTACGTTTATTTCGAGATAATACTTTATCTTTAAAAGAGAGATCCCGGAAGTGAAGGCATTTTGGCACGTTTACCGTTCTATCTCCAAGAAAGTTTCGATAATTTTGCCAGTTAAATGCAAATTCCACCTGCGGGAAGAATCGTTTTATTTTTCTAGAAAGCTAATGCAAAACCTACAAAGTATTACCAAACTACGTCTGTTAAGAATGCAGATTTCGAATCTTAGGGATTACATCCTTTTAATCTCATCCAACAATGTCCATATTTGGAACCCAATTGTAACTGTGTACATTTTGTTGATTTTACTTTGTGGGTGTTCAACTACACACACACACACGCACACACACATACACACACACACACATAATACATATGGAATTTCCACAGGTCCCGCTAGCATATCATTAAATATAATAGTACTAAAACATATATAAAAATTGTTCAATTATATTAATCCATCCCTATCAATGTATACAGAAGGATTGGAAAGTACTCGAGAGTTCGAAAGAATTGAAAACAAAATTAACAGGCAAAAACTATTTTTTATTGAATGAAAGACAACTAAACAGAAAAAAATGCTGTCTATATATACACACATATATATATATATATATATATATATATAACGCGTATTGCTTATCAAGGCTAAGGGCCACTTGAGGATAAGAATTTATAAGTGCCAGGTATACTAGGAATTAATGGTAGAACTAAGATAGGTCTTCATTATATATTTTTTTTTATTTTTTATTACATTTTCACCCCAAACAAGGTGCATTGCCACTTTGTTGTATGGGGCTACTATCAGGGATATAGACATCAGGGGTAGTGTGTAGGGAGTTGGGCGGCAAGATGTCGGTTCACGTTGCACTTGAACTTCTGCAAGTCAGTACAGTTGGGGAAGCAGGGACCTGGAAGGGAATTCCAAAGTCTAGCTGTCCCGGGTAAGAAACTACTGGAATAGAAGGCTTTCTTACATCTAGGAATTTCTACTATGAAGGTGGGATTTAGCTGCTTGTTGGGTTTCTCGGGGGTATTTACGTCGAGGGGGCACAAGTGCTTGCAGTTCGTCAGAGTATTCACCGTTAAAGTACTTGTAGAACAGGCAGAGGGAGGCAACATTTCGTCGATGGGACAAAGGCTGAAGTTTAGATGACAGTTCAGGACCTATCAGGTTAGCGACTCTCTTTACATTAGATTTGAACACGACTATGTCAGCTGGGAAAAATCCCACTGTATTGGGTTCTGCAGACGGGCAGTTCTATGAAAAAAACTTTGCTCATAGAATTTTCGTTTACTCATAGATGTTGACAGAGAGCAAGGAAAATAATTGATTGTTGTTATAGTTAGATAGGTAAAATTTTACACACTAGTATAGTTATTATTGTTATTATTATTATTATTATTATTATTATTATTATTATTATTATTGTTATTATTATTATTGTTATTATTGTTATTATTATTATTGTTATTATTATTATTATTATTATTATTATTATTATCATTAATATCATGTTATTATTATTATCATTATTATTATTATTATTATCATTATTATCATTGTTATTATTATTATTATTATCATTATTATTATTATTATTGTTATAATTATTATTGTTTTTATTATTGGTATTATTACTGTCATTATTATTATTATTATCATTATTGTTATTATTATTGTTATTATTATGAATTTTAAAAATATTACTTTTGTTATTTCATTATTATCATTATTATTGTTATTATTATCATTATCATTGTTATTATAATCATTATTATTGTTATTATTATTATTAATTTTCTCATTATAATTGTAATTATTATTACCATTATTATTGTTATTATTATTATTATCATTATTATTGTAATTATTATTATTATTATTATTATTCTTTTTGTTATTATTATTATCATTAATGTTTTTATCATTTTCAGTATTATTATGATTATTTTTGTTATTATTATACTATTTATATCATTATAATTATGATTATACTCCAGCTGAGTATATATTTATTATCAAAAATACATGCAAAAATATTCATTAAATATACGATACCATCCTATTATTACCTCTGTATTTTAAAATTTATTCCCAAGAAAATAATCTAGTGACGATACCGATTACATTATTATTATTATTATTATTATTATTATTATTATTATTATTATTATTATTATTATTATTATTATTATTATTATTGCTACTATTATTATCGTTATTATTAATGTTATTATTATTATATTTATTATTATTATTGGTATTATTATTGTTATTATTATTGTTATTATTATTGTTATTATTATTGTTATTATTATCATTGTTATTATTATTATTATTATTATTATTATTATTATTATTGTTGTTGTTGTTATTATTATCATTATTATTATTATTGGTATTATTACTTTCATTACTATTATTATTGTTGTTATTATTATTATCATTATTGTTTTTGTCATTATTATTATTATCATTATTGCTATTATATTATTATTATTATTATTAATTTTATAAATATTATTTTTGTTATCTTATTATTATCATTATTTTTGTTATTATTATCATCATCATTATTGTTATTATTATCATTATTATTGTTATTATTATTGATTTTATCCTTATTATTTTAATTATTATTATTATTATTATTATCATTATTACTGTTATTATTATTATCATTATTAATGTAATTATTATTTTTTGTTTATTATTATTATTATCATTATTATTTTTATTATTTCAGTATTATTATCATTATTATTGTTATTATTATACTATTATTATTATTATTATTATTATTATTATTATTATTATTATTATACTCCAGCTGAGTATATATTTTCCAAAAATACATGCAAAAATATTCATTAAATATACGATACCATCCTATTATTACCTCTGTATTTTAAAATTTATTCCCAAGAAAATAATGTAGTGACGATACCGTTTGCATTTTTTCATTACATTTTCAGCCTAAACAAGGCGCATTGCTAGCAGTATCAGAATTTTTGTAGGAATTTTTGACACCCCTAACACGAAACTGCGAATACAATATAAAAATCTCGTAATTTCTCTGTTAAAAGTGGGTTATTTATTTTCTTTATGGATTATACTTCCAAAATAAACTATTACAGTTGTTTTAAAAGTAATAGAAATATTTTTTTTTTAAAACAGTAATGAATTTTCCGAACTCAATATTTTTCAATTTTTAAACTTTAAAAATCTATCAAAATTTTTCTATTGATTCTATTTTTACGATATTTTCAGGGTCAATGTGAAATTTTATGTTCTTTCCAATAAACCGAATATAATATTTTAGACAAACGTTTTTTTTTAATTCACGCCCCCCCCCCCCAAGTGTCACCCATTTTGAAATGTCTATTAAAAAGTAAATAATTAATTTATGTCGCACAAATTGAAGAGAAAGGGTCAATAAATAATATATTCAAATTTAAAACAAAAAAAAATCGCTTTTTTAGAAATTTACCTGTAAAGTCCGAAGTTTAAAACCTTATTTTATAAGAACACATTGTTTTTTTTTTTGTCTTTTGTTTTAATGAAACGTTGGTCCTTGCTCCTTTAATTGAAAAAATAATTAGGGCTTGAATTACATTTTTCGAGGAGTTATAAGCTTGAAAAGACAGGAGGTCGAATAATTCACGCCTCTCATTTTGAAATGTCTATTAAAAAGTAAATAATTAATTATATCGGGGAGTTTTATATATCACAAATTGAAGAGAAAAGGTCAATAAATAATATATTCAAATTTAAAACAAAAAAAATCGCTTTTTTAGAAATTTACCTGTAAAGTCCGAAGTTTCAAACCTTTTTTTTAAAAAAAAACACATTGTTTTTTTTGTTGTTTTTTTTAATAAAACCTTGGTCCTTGCTCCTTTAATTTAAAAAAAAATTAGGGCTTGAATTACATTTTTCGAGGAGTTATAAGCTTGGAAAGATGGGGTGGAATTATTCACTATTTTCACGAAATTTCTGACACTGCTAGCGCATTGCCACTTTGATATAAGGGGGCTACTACTAGGAACATAAGTTTCAGGGATACTGTGTAGGGAGCTGAGCACCAAGATGTTTTTCACATTACACTTGAACTTCTGCACGTTTGTACAGTTGGGGAAGCAGGAATCCGGAAGGGAATTCTAAAATCTAGCAGTTCTGGGGAAAAAGCTATTCGAGTAGAAGGCGTACTGACATCTAGGTATCTCTATTGTGTAGGGGTGTCATTTTTCTGCTTATCGGGTTTATCGGGGGGTTTTACGTCGAGGGGGTACATATTTTTCATAGTTCGTTCTGGGTATTCAATTTCTTAATTTCCTACATTATTTCCGGCATATCTGACTCTAGTAATAATTCATACATTGATGTGGTTGGAGTAAATTTTACTAACATGCTAAAAATCTACTCCCACTACCCCCACATAGCTTAAATTCTTTTTTGTTGGATATAGTTATCAGCTCCGACCGTCATTGGTTCAGTTTTTAATTCTGTAAAATCTTTCAGCCATGATAACTTCCATAATGAAAACCGCGGATCGTTCCCCTGAACTTTTAGGACTCTTTGATTGTTTACAATCCTCTTCTGGAATATTTAAATGCAATTGCCGAACACTAAACAAACATTACGACGCCTATTTGTCAATTCATTAAAAACACGTTCAATTACTATTTTTTAAACTATAACGATTCTTTATTCATTTATTTATTGCGGACTATTATTCTCATGTTTTTTTAGTTGTTTCACGAAGTTTTGGCCAATTATTCGTTAAACGTCGTAAAACAATAACTAATAATGAGGATAATATTCCGCCATAAATACACGGATAAATAATACATCTCATGCTCATCTCAATAAGAATTCTAATTAATTAAATAATATACAATGATTCTCTTTTTACAAAACATTACTTTGACTTAGATTTTATTTAAGATAGAAATATATCCTTGATATAAAGAACGGACGTTTTCTTCAATTTTATTAGCTTCTTGCCAATCATTATAATTATATTTGAGTATTTTTATTATTCAAAATAAAATTAACTTTGATGAATTTTCCGAAAATTGTATGAAGTCTTTATTTTGGGTGACTTCTCGACTATTAAAAAAATACCTGTTTAATAATTGCCTCAATCTAAAAGGATTTCTCAATCTTAAACATAGCATAGAACTGATTAAACATAGTAGCAGAACAGGGTGCAAATAGGTCACAGTTAGGACCCACACGTTATATGCATACAGTCCCAAGGAAAACAAAGACAAGAGAAGAATTCAATTCACTCTTTTTTCAGTTGAAACAACAGACATTTATTTACACGTACTTCCAAAATAACGCCTTGTTTCTGGTCCAAAAGTCTCCTCGTACCACAATATGTAAAACAAGACTCTGCCGTGTCAAGCACGTGTTATTCTGTCTTTGTCCGGCCATATTCAGGATTCGTCTTTCCTTGCAACTCTTAGGCCACGTGTGTAGTACATCTATGTCTCATATCTCGAACACGTTTCGAGTCCTCTACGTTGTGAACACACTTCGAATACCTCTTCTCTGAACACATGTGTCCTCTTTCTCTACTGGCATATCGCGCAGCCGGCTTGGTCATTTGTATATAGCTGCTGCTGCTAACCCAGCGTCATCAACTCTGTTACACAATGTCACTAATTTACGAGACTAAAATAGGTTTTACATTATTATCTTTTCCTCGGAAATAAAGCTCATAAATTCTATTAAAAGCATTCAGTTCAGATGTGTATGCATAGAAAAAAAATGTTCCGAGTGTATATTACAATTTTAATTGTTTTATTACAATTTTAAGTGTTTTATTACAATTTTAATTGTTTTATTACAATTTTAATTGTTTTATTACAGTTTTCGTCTAACCAAGTTCAATTGTTCTTTTTCTTTTTGTTTTTTTGGGGGGTTCTTGCTTTTAAATTTTGGACGGAACCGTAGATGATTAAGCATAGAGCTCAATGCCAACTTCCTTGAGAGTGACGTAACATATCCCAACGCCAAATTCTTCATTCAGCAGACTTTGTGATTGTACATGTTTATAACAGCTTAATGATGAAACCATCCTCGTTCCGTCCTTGTAATTATCTTTTAAGATTTAAAACAGGTTCGTTGCCGGATTTTCAGAATTTAAAAGCCTTTAAACTGCCGAATTATGTTTGCGTATCAAGGATTATTTTGAATTATATCTTTGTGTCTCCATTACGAAAATACCGATAAATAACATTTTTTTTGTTCCCTGACAAAGGATGGATTAGACCTAGTAATTCACTCTCATTAGTCCGTTCGTCCGTTTGTTTGTTCGCACTTTTCTCAATAATCATGGCTTGGATTTTTTCAATTTTGCACAACCATTAGTCATGGTGAAAGTAAATTTTTACCAGAACGGATTTTCCGGAATAACTTTGGTCCCCCCCCCCCCAGGAGGCATTTTAGGGGTAAAATTGCGCCCAAATCCTTCTTCTTTTGGTTTGTTCGCACTTTCCTCAATAACCACGCCTTGGATTTAAAAAGTTTTTGCACAAGCATTAGTCATGGTGAAAGTAATTTTTTCACTACTGGAGGGGAACCCCGCATATTTGGCTTGTTTCCTATCTTGGTCTTTGTACTTACCATTTCGTTGTTTTCTTCAATAAGAATTCTTGCGATTTTGTACGAAAAAAATATTACGATTTACGTAATAGTTTGTTTTTTTTTATAAATATTTTTGCCAAAACTTTACTTTCTAATAAAACATGTATATTTGCTGATTTCGAAACTGTTTTTTTATTAGCATTCCGTATTTAATACAAATTAGTTTTGAAGTACGCTTTTTACGCAAATAATGAGAGGCTGTATATAAATACATAATTTTGTAAAAAAAATAATACAGTGTGACCCCCCCCAAAAAAAACAAAAAACTAAATGGCGGCCATCTAGAACATATCTGTAGAACGGGAAAAAAAGGCCAAAGACCCTAGTGTTTTGATGTGATGTTTTGAATATAATAAAATAGTTATGACCAAAGTTTCATTTCATTCGGACAAAACACTAAGAAACGGGGCCTAATTAGATTTGGGCCCGTTTTTTTTTTGGGGGGGGGGCGGGGGTCACCCTGTATATATATGTTTACCCTCAATATTTACAGATAGATGGCAGCAAGATTTTTTTAACGAAATTTCATTTTCTAATTGAATCTGATCCCATTTCTGTTTGGACGATACAATCAGCGGCTTTGGTTGAGGAAAATGGTGTTTTACATGTCGAGTGAACTGTTCCACAAAAGGAAAAGGAATGGCTGCAACCACGTCTATTACATTAGCCACTTCTACAGTTTAGGGACAGTGCTAGGATAATGGCGTTTCTATTTAGGAACGAACTGTTAACATATACAAATAATCTGTACTTTCATCTGACTACTTAATACAGCTAAGATGCCGTAAAAATTGAATTTAACTTTAAAAGTCTTCCCAAAAACAGCACAGTCCGTAAACTGCAGAGGTAAAACTATTTACGCCC